>NW_027279119.1:0-139952 GCF_046629955.1 Centroberyx affinis
TCTCTCTCACACACACACACACACACACACACACACTTTGCAAGGAGAAAAGGCCATTGGGGCTGAACAAACAAATCACATGGCCATCAAACACTACTTACCACTGGGGCACTGGGACTTCATTCAGAGAGCATTTTACTGGTCTCTGCAGTGTGCTCACACACACACACACACACTCACACGCACACACGTAAACACGCATGCACACACACTTGCAAACACACTGCTCAGTCTCCCCATCAACATGACAGTGATTTTACAAGTCCCCGTAGTGTGAGGTCTCTCATTCCCTGAGTAGCACTAGAACAACATCAGCAGCACAAGCAGAGGGAAAGGGGGAAAGTGGGACAATTCAACTATTGAACTACCCATGCTCAACGTTGCAGGGAGAGTTGTCAATAAAGCTCATAAAAAGGTTGTGAAAGTTGTTGCCTTTTTGTAATGGGAAGTTGTGCCAACTCCCTTTAAAGTTATGACCCATTTAAAGGAGAGGGAAGTGTGCTTAGAGGTAATGAGGATGCACCTTGCAAGAGATTTAGAGCGGCGGAGGAAACTGAAAATGGTCCTTAGGTTTGGAACTTTAGTAACACCCCCTATATTTGTTTATGGCTATGGTAATGGTAGTGTGTGTGTGTGTGTGTGTGTGTGTGTGTGTGTGTGTGTGTGTGTGTGTGTGTGTGTGTGTTCGCCTACGTGGGAGCGTGTGTGGTAGGACAACCTGCCTGTAACAGAAACCATCGGTTGGCATTTTCTTTCAAAAACGAAACTTTCGCTTTCATGTTCTCTCCCTCGCCCCTTGGTTAGCCACTAAATGTCACTCTCCCCTCTTTAAAACAAACAAAGCCAGTTGAGTCTAGCATTAGCTGCTATTTGAAATGGCTCAGAGCCCTCAGAAGTAGCCCCTACAATCCTGTAAAAAGCGTATCATATACAAAACATGCGCCAACACCCCATTAGTTTTAAAAATCAGATGGAAAATATCAGAGAAAATCTCTGACTTGACTGGATAATCACAGCCGTTGGATATTAAGGGCTACCATAGTATTACGGAGGGGTGAGGGAGAGGATGAGAGAGATACACATGGAGAGGGAGAGAGAGACAGAGCGAGAAAGGGAGAGAGAGAGAGAGAGAGAGAGCAAAGGGCACAGACTTTGGTTTTAAGCTATGCTAAATACTAACTACCTCCAAACCACACATGAAATGAAACTATCGCCAATGATAAGTCTTCAATGTCATAACTGTCATAACATAATCACAAGGAGCATAAATTAAGTCTATTGCTATTACTTTATGGAAACATGTCTCTGTAATTGCTGTGTTTCATCAGTTGTTTTCGAATTAGGTGTCCTGACGAGTCTCCCACTCCTTTCCTCTACATTCTCAATAAATTAACATTAAAAGATTTTATTTTCTCAATTTTGTTTCATTTTATTTTCTTGGTTCCTATCCAGACCCAGGTTTGTAATTTGTCTTGGGGCGGATGGAATCTCTTCTTGTTCCATGAGAGGCTGTTATGGGACTATCCTTGTCCTTCCTGGTTGTCACTAAACCTCCGATGTCGTCCAGATGTTGTTTAAGAATACCGGCACACATCAGAGCTGCCAAACGCAGCCCCAAAACCACCGTTTGCTGCTGAACATTCTGTCCCAGCTAATTGGACATTAGCAACAAATAAACAGATAAACAGCCGAGGGAAATCGGGACCTAGACGTGATTTAGGATTTCAGCTCATACAGGCAATAATTTGGTGTTTATTCATGCTCCCAACTAAGCTGATATTTGCCACATGTAAAAATAAACAGATTCTCAAATCAAAATATAGAATGTATCAAAACTGTTCTGCATTTGCATTTTATCCATGTAAAATACATACATTGCATAGATACAATATACATTTCAAATACAAGCTAAACAGGTTATACATGTTGCAAATGTGTTTTTTTCTTGATTGGAGTATGTAGGCTTCCCTCCTCAAGCAAACAGGAAAATAGGAAGAAAGAGAAAGAGAGGTGTGATTAATTACTCCTCTGTAAGCAGTGCTATCCTATAATAATATCAGGGGCAGAACTCTCATTTTAGCCGCACAGAGATCTACCTGAACTCTACAAAAATGAGTTTTGCACTGCTGTTCTCTCAGGGTTCAAGGTGTTTGTCAAATCTCTGTCTCTACCGGGACACAGTCTGACATCTGTAATGCATTTTTCTGTTCTTTTTGCATGATTAAGCAAACTTGGCATGCAGGTGCTACCCAGTGGACTGCACCAGTACAACAATATTCCCCGAACAAATTAAAGTAGCTGTCGTGTGGATCACTCTCTCTCTCTCTCTCTCTCTCTCTCTCTCTCTCTCTCTCTCACTCTCTCTCTCTCTCTCTCTCTCTCTCTCTCTTTCTCTCTCTCACACACACATTCATACCCCCACACACACACAAACAAAATAATGACACAGCCAATCTCAAACCACTTGAGAGTGGCAGAAATCAAACAGGCAGAGATTCATGAGACAAAAAATCTCTCAAACTTCAAGAAACAGCCTCAGTTTCACTGTATTATGCTTGTGTGTTGGTATATCAGCACCACAGGCCTATTCACTACAGTAACTGCTAAAGTGAAGTGGTGCAGTAAATCCACTAACTCAAATCCACTGTGTACCGCTCTAAGAGTAATGATGGAGGGGCCCCAAGTGACATCACTAATGCGCTAACTAGTTTCAGTCCTCTGCAGGCTCATCACTTATTCAGATAGACCCAGAGAGAGAGAGAGGGAGAGAGAGAGAGAGAGAAAGAGAGAGAGAGAGAGAGAGAGAGAGAGAGAGAGAGAGAGAGAGAGAGAGAGAGAGAGAGAGAGAGAGAGAGAGAGAGAGAGAGGCGACAAGCACTTCACACTCTCAATTACGCAGTGGAGCTCATCACTTGGCAATCTGTCCCGATCGCTTTAATTGGCTTGTAATATTGCCTCTGATCTTGCGCCCAATTAACAGAGCTGCCTGGCAGTGAGACTGGGAAGCCGGAGAGTATGCGAATCCCCCCCCAACCCCCCCATGCCCCTGATCTGTGCCATATGGAACAGCTCTGCTGATTGGCCAATGATAAGACATCGCTTGGCCCCTCTCAGACCAAGCCACTGTATGACAGGGGTGGTGTCTGTACATGTGTGCATGTGTGTGTATGTTTGTGTGTCTGTGTGTGATGGGGCAAATTATAAAAGTAATTTTGTATAGATATGAGGATGTTTTTGTTTTGTGTCAACCTTCATTATTTGGATGAGATCACCATAATGAGAGCTATGCAACAGCACTGAGTGTTATAGTGAAACTGTTATAAAGGGGAAGTTTACAACTACTAATTATTTATACATTATTTAGTTATTTATACAAGAAATCACAGATTATAAAGCTTGCTAAGCCTGATGGTCATAGTGACACAAAAATGAATCAATAAGGGCAATGGAGAATGTCTGCTGATTCAAGGAAGCCAGCATTGTATGCGCAGTTGCAATTGTTCAGAATGGAAATATCAAACTGGAAATGGAGCTAGCACTACAAACCATGTTCTGCACTACATCGTCAAAATTTACCTCTACTACTGTATGCCCTCTGAGAATAAACCAAAAATTACAGAAAGAATGTCTTCAGCTTGTGGTAAATTTATCTATCAGCTTTCTTAAGTGTTACTGATGAGCTTGTAAAGATCTGCTAAGATAGAACGTATCATGGCCAACAGCAAATCACAACTCTGCTCACTGTTTTGTATGGATTGCAAACGGTGGCTCTGCACTCAGCAATCTGCAGTTCTCCAGCCCTCTCTAGCTGGTCTCTCCATGCTGAGATTTCTCAGGCCTGAGAGAGAGGGAGAAAGAGAGAGAGAGAGAGAGAGAGAGAGAGAGAGAGAGGAGAGAGAGAGAGAGAGAGAGGAAGCCAGTGCCCTCTGTCATTAGGCATGGTGACGGCTGAGGGCCGAGGCTGGGCTGCCTGGTCCTCAAATGGGAAGCAGATCCCTTTAAACTCTGACCCACTTCTGGCTGAAAGCCCAAAGGAACCACAAGAGGCAGTAAGATAGGGAGAGAGAGAGAGAGAGAGAGAGAGAGAGAGAGAGGGAGAGAGAGAGAGAGAGCGAGGGAGAGAGAGAGAGAGAGAGAGAGGGAGAGAGAGAGAGAGAGAGAGAGATACCACAAAGGTACTCACAGAAATATTGGCATTTGGTGAAACATAAGCACTCACAGAGTACACACTGATGCACAATCAGTCAGCCAACCAGCCAGCAACACACACACACACACACACACCTCGAGAAAATATTGCACCTTCACTCTCTCTCACACTCTCTCGTGGGTCAGTATTAAATGCCCCATGTGCGCTGCAGTGAACTATCCTTTGAATAAAGCCCCCTCTCCTTTAGAAATGCACGGCAGCGGGATACAACATCTCACATTCCATAATCGCATCCCATTCCTCCTCTCCCTGAAGACTTGGTGACATAATATTCTGCCAAGAAGGTACAAGTCAAATCACTGAAATGCCTTTGATTTCACAGTCCAAGGTGTTTAACTCTAAAGCGCTCTGCCAGCTGACCAGCACACCAGCCACAGAGGCCTGGGCCCCCTGCCAGCGTGCCGGTGCCAGGCATGCATCCCGGACACAGAGCCTTTGGCACGGAACCCACTAAACAGTATATGGCATGAAACCCAGCCTGGGTCTAGCGAACCGTTCCACCTGAGAGACAGGGGAGAGGAAGTGGGAAAAGGGGGAAAAGAGATTGAGTGAGAAAAGAAGGTGTGTAGGGGTGGCGGAGAGAGAGAGAGGGGGAGAAAGGGAGGGAGAAAATCTGAAAGGGGAAAAGAGAGAGGGAAAGGGAGAAGAAAGGGAGAAAATCAGAAACAGGGGACGAATGAAACAGAGATTGGGAGCGAGCCTGTCTGGCCGTGCCTTTGCGTCCAAGGCTTTTTTTGCCCTTTGCAAGTGACTGTGGGGCCATCCCAGCGCTGCTATTTCCCCATTAACATGGCCCCACATCTGTTTCTCTCATTCCAGCCCCGCTTTAAGGTCCCTGAAGGTGCAGTTAAATTAGAGCCAGCACAGGTTTATAAATGTAAAATCCTCCAATAATCTGGAGCTGACATGACCCCTAATCTTCTTGCTCTAGTCAACAGGGAGAATGGCGCTAACTAACGCTTTGGCAGCCCAACATGTGTTTTGGCGACCAGACCTTTAAGAGGAAGGTGTAGACAAGGAGGAGTTTATGGGGGAACATGTTTTTATCTGTCTTTACTATGGTTGAGACATGTATGGTAGGTAGGATCTGTTTATGGATTGCTATTTTGAGACATGCTATTTAAAAAAAATCTTATCTGTAACTGAACTGAGAAAACCAGGAGCCTAAACATTTTTTTTTTACAAAAATATGGGTCATTTCTGTCCCACTTACTAAAATAGTGGTCTTCATTGCCTGCATTTACTGCAAAATAATGGATCAATCTTTCTTTTCAATATTTCAAGAAATCTTGAAAAGAAGACAGAAAAGCCATGTCTCTCAGCTCCAGAGGAGGGGGTTTCACTAAACTAACCTGTATAATGCAATTAATCTAATTGGTGCTGGCGCAAAGTGACAAATTATTACCTCTCACACCAGGGACTTAAGAAAGAACCTCTAGAGACGGATGTCGGAAAGGAATACTGAGGTTGCTAATGCTACATCTTTTGATTTTCCATCTTAAACTCTGTACAGGCAATTCTGAGTGGTAAAACAATGCATATATAATAGATAATAGATAATAATAATTTACCATTATCCATGGTGCATTGTTCAGAGCAATGTGCACATGTTAATTTTCATGGCATTTTATTTCCACAGTTCGGAGTCTAGTTCTGTGTATGCTTTGGGGCACAAATACAAGTAGATGATGTCTTTCTAGCAACTAAACTGTTTTAAATGACATTTGTGTCTTGATGACAAATGATTAGTAGGATAATTGTTTCTTGGGAGAAGCTAAATATTAAGCATTACACCTTTTGGGTATGTATTTATTACATTTGCGCCACTTCGTCCCCTCCAATGCTATTGGACTGAGCATTAACTAAAGTCATGTTCCTCACTGAGCCTGCAGTCCTAGTATCAATATCTGCAGCTCTGCCCTATTTGCTGGGATCTGCATGCATTTGCACTTGACATTTGAGTTTTTGATTTAATCTTGGAACATATGCACATGAACTCCGAACTCCAAATGTCAAGATTGCAAATGCATGCCCTTTTCCATAACCTTGATTACTTGCTGTGGTATCAAAAACCTTTTTGCGGACATTGATTTCTGCCTAGGGCCACACTAGTGAACTAGGAGCAACGTATCTCAGTGGATATAATGAACCTAAAGAAAGCTAGCTATTACTGAAACCTCTGACATTTTGACATTATGAAATGCCTTGGTTAAAACGTACATAGGGGAAAAATACAACTCGATATACATATGATTTGCATCCCATTTCCATAAGTGATGGGAAGTTACACATCATTCCTGCTGGCTCACAGGTGTTGATCTCGAAGATTTCATAAAAGTTTTTAATTGGATTATATAGCCGCCTCTTTCAAGTGCTGCTGAGTTATTTATGTAAAGTGGAAACAATCCACTCTCTGGACTGTTTTCTTTTCTTTTTCTTTTTTTTTTTTTTTTTGAGAAACATACGTTTGTTGTGGGCCGTGAAATTCCTCATTTGTGTGTTTCCACTTACCAACGATAACCATGAACCCTGACCCCAATAATTGTTCTAAATCGTGACCTGTGAACCTTTGGGCTTGTGAAAAACAGAGAGGGAGGCATCCGGGAGTGGAATGCCGTGGTTTCTCTCCCAGGGCAGGTACCAACATGCTCCGAGTGAGAACCTCAACGACCCAAAATGCCTCTTGCTCAGAGTGCGGGTCTACTTTAATCCCCTTTCCTCCTTCTTCATTTCCCTTTCCTAGGTCTTGTTTTATCCTTTCTCTTACTATACTGCTCTCACTCTCTCTCTCTCTCTTTCTCTACCTCTTTCTCTATCTCTCTCCCCCTTAAGTCTCTCAATGTCCATCCCCCTCTCTCACCTACTCCCCCAACTCCCTCCCCCCTCCCTCCCTCTCTCTCCCTCTCCCTCTCTCTCTCTGTCTGGAGAGGAAACGGTGGCCATTAAACGTGTCTGCTGGGGTCTGGGGGTCTGGAGAACAACCGTCACATTGTGTGACCCCGCCTTGGACCCCAGACGGACTAATGAATGAGGGTACCCCCCCCCACACCTCTTTCTCCATCCTCACCCCCCCTCCCCTCATGCCAGACCCCTGGTAGGTAATTCCCCCACTCCTTTCACAGGGTCCCAGACATCTCCCGCGGCCTTTGACTGAGGGCTTATCTTTTCAGAGGGAAATGTGTGTCATTTGGGGTTTAAGGAAAAAGCAAAACAAAAACATTGTCACTACCATACAGTCCGACCCCTCCCCGACCCCCCAGTCCTTCATTTCTTTCCCTCCTCTTCCAAAACTTGCCGGTGCACGGTCTGGACTCAGGCTTAAGGAAATAGTGTGAGACAACTACAGTGTCTCCAATGAGCTTGAGGAATATGTAAATAGGTGAAGAGACAGTAGCGGGATTATTTGTGACTGGCACGGCTCATGACATGAGGTGGACAAAAGGCTCTGTGGAGAACAGGATTACTCTTCCACAGAGGGGCATATATATTATTGAGACAGAATAGGAACCTAATTATACTATACAATTACTGTACAAGATAAATAAACATATTATCTGAAATATGTATGCCAAATATAGCCGAAAAAAATAAGGCTATGCCGGCTACGAGGTAAGATTCATTTGATGATTTTCAATGTGTAACACTAGGATGACACGCTGTCTTACGTACTGTACATGTACATGTGCGCATTGAGAAACAAAATCCACGACCATGGAAAAGGAAAACGGTCCATCTGTTTGTTCTGGGACGCCCACGCTAGCAGTAGACTCTTCAATAACCACATGAATAACACAAAGCACTGGTCCTCCTCTGAAAGGCAACCATGTATCCCTAGGAGATTTAACAATGGTGACATGTGTAAGCTCAATGCATACAAAATATCTCCCCTCTGCTCCGTCTCTTTCTTCTGCCCCTTGCTCCCTTTCGTCTTCTTCTGTCATGTTTGTCTTACATGGCGCCTCCTCACAGCACATCTGAGCATCATTTCACAACACTCAGCAATTCAGAGTGGTCTCACAATTAGTATTTCTTCAGTAGCTTTGTAGCTAAAGTACTTGCACGTACGGCTAATGTATTCTGCACACAGCAAGACTGACTGCTGCTATCAAAGGACTTGCCTGAACGGCTGTAATAACTGGAAAATTATTTTTGATAGCCTGAAACAATCTTCCAAATCATCACAGAACTTTATTAAAATAATATCAAATCAAATTAGCCGCCGTCCCCCTGTAATGAATTAAGTAAAGGGTTATGCCAGCATTAATCCCATCATGCTCGGAGGCATGGGGGCGGTGGGAGCGTTTAATAAACCAGTCAGTCCCTTCAAGCAGCGGGGCCAGCGACGGATCCACCATCCACCCTGATGCCCACTCTGGAGAGGGAAACACATCAAAAGACTCCCTCTCTCTTGGCTTTCTCTCTCTGCCCCTCGTCCCCTCCCTCCCTCTCCCTTTATTCTTTCCATCCCATATCCCTACATCCCTTTCTCTCTCGTCTCCCCCTTTTTCCTCTCTCTCTCTCTCTCTCTCTCTCTCTTCTTTCTCTCCCCTTTCTCTCTCTCTCATTCCCCCTCAAACTACCCCTCACCCTCCCTGTGTCTTTCTAAATAATCTGTCGTTTTTTTTTTTTTTTTTTCCTCCAATGCGCCATCGTGCCTGTGGGTGAGATTATTCATAAGGGGGTGAATCTTGGTGGAATCTCAGAAGGCTGGTGATAAGTGGTGGAGCCCGTTGGGACGGCTTGGCCTGTTTCATCCCTTTACAGTCTCTCCTTCCAACCCAGCACAGCGAGAGAGAGAGAGAGAGAGAGAGAGAGAGAAAGAAAGAGAGAGAGGAGGAGGAGGAGTGAGAGAAAATCAAATAGGCCACTCTTCAGCCATGAAAAGATAGAGGTATTTTGCATTGAACTGTGGCCAAATATCGTTAAACATAGTGTAGAACAGATCAGAAGGAATTAACAATGAATGGTTGAGTTTTTATTAAGACTGTATTACAATGTAACACAATTATGCAACTGTTTCACAGCCATGTTTTATCACATATGCCACGCTTTGATTAATATGGCCACCACCACCACCACCACCAACTTGCCTCAGCTTTCCTAATTTCACCCACATTCATTCCTGAGCTTTCTATCTCTCTCTCTCTCTCTCTCTCTCTCTCTCTCTCTCTCTCTCTTGCTCTCTCGCTCTCTGAACCATTCATCCATAACCACCACCACCACTCCTTACGGGCCCTTTTGGACAGGATTCATGGGTCCTGTTGCTGCACAACTGCGGTCTGGGGGGTGGTCACCATATACCATGCAGGCGGAGACGCGATAGCATCTTCAGGTAGCAGGGCATGGATGGCTGGTGGAATAAAGGCTCCTAATGTTTGATGTAGTGTAGGGCACTGTCCATGAGGCAGTGCAGCAGGCCCACAGGCTAGCCAAGGCTTTGCAGAAGGGTTATCCAAATTCTTTACCTGCCTTGGAATATGTCATGGCATGCCTTGATATCGGTTCATCTTGGGAGTTAGTCATTGCATAGCTTGGAAACCGTGTGTGTGTGTGTGTGTGTGTATGCTTTGATGGGCATCACTGATAACCTCAACCCCCCTCTGTTTCCATGTGTCTTCAGTGTGTGAGAAAGTATGGGTGAGAGAGGGAGGGGTCACCACGCTGTTTCCCCTCAGGAGGGTTTGTCCCGTGCCATCTGGCACCTCAGAAGCATGGGCACAGGAGCAGGAGGGGGCCCGTGTGTGTGTGACTGTGTGTGTGTGTGTGTGTGTGTATGGGTGCGTATCCTGATATTATGGCTACTATGTGCCTTGTATGTCCCATGTTCCCCCACCCCACCATACCCCCCCAAATCCACCACCTCAACATCCCATACCCATCTTTTCTTTCATTCACTCTCTCTTTTTCTTTCTCTTTCTTTCACTATCCCCCTCCCCTTTCTACCCACTCTTCAATCTGTCTTTAGCAAACTCCCACCACTCGTGTAGATTAGTCCAAACTCTGATGGGAAAGTGTTTTTTTTAGCATGGATGACCCCTCCTTCCATCCCTCCCTTTTTTCCCCTCGTCCGTCACTTTCTCACATCCCTCCTGCCCCTCACCTTTTCTACTTCCTTTTTCTCCCTCTGATTCTCCCTGTTTCATACTGTTTTTTGGTGTCCCCGTTCTTCTTCCTCCCTCTGTACCTCACCACCCATTTACCCGTTCATTTCCCTCTCACTTCCCTCCATCTTCCCTTTTCGTTCCTTTCTTTCATCACGCTTTTTTCTCTCCTCTCATGCGACGCATGGGAACAGCCGTGCCAGCTGATGAGGGCCAGTTAGAGATAGCACCCAACCTTGACACCCACAGCTGCAGTCCGCACACACACACACACACACACTCACACACACACACACACACACACACACACACACACGCACACGCACACTCACACACAGAGGGAGAGACGGGGAGAGGGATTGGGGGCATTGCGCTATGTAAAATAATCACAATGCATTTACATTCATTGTGGTGTGGATTTGTTGCTATAATAAGGCTGGAGGAATCATGAATATTCACACACACTTTAAGCAATTATGATAATCGGCATTATTTCTAGCCTCACCGCTATCTGTCAGAGGAGGCGGTAGCAGAGGCGAGAAAAGTAGGTTGGGATAGTCTGCAGTTTTACACTCTTGAAATTGTATTAGATTTTTCTTTCTTCCTCTTTCCCCCTCATCCATTTCCCTCTCTCTTTTTCTGTCTGCCTTGCTCTATTCTTTTGTATCTTTGTTTCTCTGTTCTTCCTCCTTCTCCTTCATCTTTCTTTCCCTATATTTCGCCCTCTTCTCCTAGGCTTGTTCTGTGCTAAAGTCCATTGTGCTGTGTGAAGAGGAGGGGTAGGATCCCGGAGTGAGAATGGCCCCTGGGTGCTACAGAGCTGGCAGCAGTGTTGGTCTAATCTTCCGGGTCAGGCCTGGCGCTTTCATCTTCTCTCACTTGGAGCCCCTTGTGTTTGATGTGAACTTAGCACAGGAATAACCGCTCCTTTCTTCTCTGCTAACCTGGCCCTGGAGTAGGGGAAGGCACTTTGTTGTTATCCTAGGAGCCAAACAATGCTGGAAGGAGTGCAGAAAACCTTAATGAAAGGCTTTTGATCCACACTGATATTAAAGAGAGAAGCTTGAGAGAGAGCGAGGGAGACTAATAAAAAAAGTGCAGAAATCGCAGAAATCAAAATGCAAATTGCACAGGAATGGTTAGATGGATGGATTTTTTTCTTTAATTCAAGGCCTTTGAAATTAATTATTTCAGATTTGGCTGCATTTGTTTCAAGTTTGAGGGAACAAGAAGAAAGGAGCAGGCTACATTATTGTAGAAGTGGAATCTAAATTAGCACATGGAGCCTTCCAGGGTTTTAATGGTTAATTTTCTCAGGTCTGCACCATGCAAAACAATTTCTCTGCTTCTCACAATTAAGACCAAGTGAATCTGTGTCAGATGTGTCAATGCGAAGGTATTTTTGTCTGCACATGTACGTGTGTATGTGACTGTTGCAGCACTGAACCTCACAAGAGCTGGCCAGTTGCTCTCTTCATTTGAACCCACCCGGTGACCCCGACCCTTGACCCTGTGACCTTTTGTACATGTGCTGCAGGCCGCTTACAACTGCAGGAGGAACAAATGTGCTGCTGTTTTAAAATGAACCGTTTCACCTCTGGAGGTATTTCAGTGCTCTCTGCTGGCCTACTGGATGTGTGTGGACATGGTTTCCTTCTCACAGCCATCAATGTGTTATGACTTGTACTGAGTGGAATTCTTGGATACTGTTGTGATTTACCACCAAACATCACCTTTATAGCCACAGCTGAAGTCAACAATCAGAAATCTTCAGTGCTAAAGCTAAACCTTTTCAACCTTCAATTTGAAAATGAACGTGAACCCAAAGGCCAGAAAAACAAGTCACAAATACACCACTCTTTTTGGGGAAGGAAATACACCTTGGTATTCGACATGCTTGCTACCATGGTGATAGCCCAAACCTCTGTGCAACAGCGGCACATTAACCCCTCTTGACCCTCTATTCTCACCTGTGATAAAAGGCGAGGAAGAGAAGGAGGAGGTGCCCCCTTTCCTCTGCACCGCACTTTCGAGTACCCGGGCACCAGCAGGCCCTTGAGAGCCCATGGTCATTAGGAGTGCTTTATTCTTGGAGAGGTAGAGAAAAGGGGAGAAGAGGAAAAAGGAGAGGAGGAAGAGGAGTATTGAGCCTAAAAGATAATGTATGGTCAAGGCTGAAGACTTGCGGGCAACGGATGAAGAGAGGGTCGAGAGAGAGGCAGCGCTTTCATAGAGAAGCACCAAGCATGCCAGCTGCTTTTGGGTTTTTGTTTGTCTTTCATCCTAAGTAAAGAAAGGTAGGGGAAAGAGCTATGGATAATTGGTCCAGGGCGCTGACTTACACACAGGGCTGTGGACACAGGATATAGAGTTTCATACTCTTTGTTCCTCATCTTACCTATTGGCCAGCTTGTGTTTTGTCTGTTGAGGAGGGAAAAAGCTTTTCGTTGCTTGCCTGAGGCGTAGGAACATCAAGTTTGAATGACAAAACAATAGGTTGAAGGGAAAATATGTTCCGGAGGACTATTAAGGACACATGTATGATTTGAGCATTATTTCTCCCCTCGTTGCATACAAAACCTCTAACCCGCTGATGAGAGGGTAGCGTGCAGGGACACTCTCCTGACAAAAAGGGCTGGCTCCCCTCCATTGACCAACAGCATTAGGGGGCTAACCAGAACTAGTGCTGGGAGCTAATCCCTCTGATAATCAATAATACAGACTACCTTTCATCTCAGTTGGGGTCGCCTGATAAAGTTGAGGGGCCATGAATGATTGAATAGCGTGAATGTGTTCCGTGAGACCCTGAAAAGTAATGGAGGAAAAAATAAAGGCCGCTCCCCAAAAATAACTGCTTAAAGCTTATGCACATCTGATGATATGATGAAAATAAATGAATAATGCATTGGCTATCAATGAGGGGGCAGAAGACGCATTGCTCCGGGCCATGGTTAAGCCTCTATTCATAAAGGGGAGACAGACACAAAGGCACAAGGACTGTGGGAGTCCAAAATCGGGAGAGCAGAATGAGGACACGCGTTTTAAGGGGAGAGCTGTTTTTTTCCCCCTCCTGTTTTGTCCTCTCCTACCATATTTCTAATAATTAGATATGTTGCTAAGATTGTTGTTTGTTTACAGTTGGATTAGACTTAAGAAGCCAGGATGTGGGAGTGAAGCCCCGGGATTACCGAGGCAAACACATGTTTAGTGCACTTCTCTATTGTTATTCTCATACCTTATCTGCATTTCCAAATGCTCCCCTCACCCCAGTTAGTTATTCTAAATATTTTTTGTCCTATTCCTAGGAAAAAAAGTCATTGTGGAGATATTGATTCTCAAGTTTACATAAGTATGTTCTGCTTTTTGCATATCTTTTAAAAGACATTAGCATTGTTATTGCTCCTAATCCATTAGGTGTCATGATCTGCACTCACCCGAAGTGGCATATGTTCATAAAAATACAAAAAAAGCTGAACGCTCCACATAAAGAAGGCCAACTTGAATACAGGCAAGATTAAGGGGGGGGAGACAGAGGAATATCACCATGCCTTGAAACATGCAGAGAGAGCAGAATAGGGGGCTCTGTTTTTTCTCCTCCTTTTGAGCTGCATCTGAGCTGTCTGCGAATAAAGATGTCTGGGCCTGCTCTCGTTATTGATCGGCGAGTATTTGGAGAACAAAGAGTTAATCCACATAAAGGCCCACAGTGAGTATTCTCTTAAACTATTTAAGTTTGAAATGTCTTCTTTTATCTGCATTCCTCTCTTTCTGTTCTGTTTTTTCTTCATATTTAACCCTGCAAGATGAATACTCAGTGTAGCTGACTATGTGACCCAAGGCCGATTTGCAATTCACAACCGGACTCCCATTTATCTGCCACTGGACCATCAGTCCCTATTATTAGCTACTGTTGGTCTGTGAACAATGCTGGGCGAAGGACGCTCGGGCTTTGATATTGGCAAGAGGAGATTCCAAGTGGAACCTTTATTCCCCAAGCATATAATCCTATTTCTTTACAACTCCATTGTGCACCAGCACTTGAAAATAAAGTTAAATCTGAAACAGGCTAGAAAAGACATTTAAGTAAATGTGGGATGTATTTTCATTCAGCAATATTAATATTACTAATAATCGTCATCAACAATTTCTTTATCGTTATGACTATAATTATCCATCATTATCATATCATTATTTAAATAGAGTCAGTGTGTTTTAAGTCAATTTACAACACCCTGACAGGAGTTTTACTGCTGTCACACCCCATAATGATGTTACCCCACTCATCTTCTCTTTTCTTCTCTGATTTCCTTGAAGTGGTGATTTCCTTCAGGATATGTTGTTAACTTAAGTGGTACATGTATGACACAAATAGTAGATGATTGAATCATTTCAATGTTCCTCTGTCTACTGGCATTCCTAATCTGATTTCCTTGAGTTGTATAATAAAAACTTTAAAAACGTAATATTAAGTAAACTTAATAAAAACTAAAAGACTTAATAAAAAAACACCGAAATAAAGATAATGGTTATATCACAGGTGGTGGCCCAGATTATTTACTTTAAATTAATTGGTGTATTGGGATCAACACAAACGCCCATGTGTCATCTCATAGCCTATAATGCAACCATATTCACAATATTCAAGATGACCATTTTTTCTTTCATCCCTTTTTTTTTTGCACTTGTGTGACTAATTTCTGGTGCAATACAGGAAAAATGTCAACATTTCCACACCACTTTAAGTTTAGTGGAATGGCCAAGAATGCAGCAAGGCCCCGAGGCCAAGGCTTGAACCTGGGTCTGTTTCTTGTCATGTCAGATTTCTTGGTCGGGGGGTCTGGGGCACCATGGCATTTTCTCCTCTGAGGGGCTTTGTTTACACGGCCCAAGGACTCTGCTCAGTCTCATCTGCCCACAGCAACTAAACACATAGACTTCCATCACCAAGACCCTTGAGAGAAGAGATTTCTTGTTTCATTTTTTTTTTTTAAAAGGTTTAAAAGAATCTTAGAGAGACTTAGATTTACTCCATCAAAGGAAACAGAGCCTGGATTTGACACATGCTGTCTTTTTTTTTTTTTTTTTTTTTTTTTTATACCTCATATTCTTATATTTCCAGTCAGGACCAGGCGGAGCTAAATTCTTGACAAAAACAGCAATTTCTGTCAACCAAGGGACATTTAGTCATCAAGGGGCATTTCAGCGTGCCGCCCCTCTAAATGTTTTGACATGTCATTACAGGGCATCTGACGGAAAGGGCAGTGACATACAGTGACCATTCCTCCGCTGTTACAACGCGTTACTTCACCCAGGCACTACGCAAGTCATATGGACCAATGACACAACTCCTGCCAGGGCCCCAATGTCCTAATGTCACACACGTCCCAACAGTTTTACTTCAAACTTCTCCTTCTCTCTTCCACCCCTCCTTCCCTCCATGCCCCCCCCCCCCCCCCGCTCCCTTCCTTTCTTTCACTCACAGCCTCTCTATCCCTTTTTGTCCCTTTCGACATCCCCTTCCCCCCCCACCTTTCTGTTTCTCAGTTCTCACCCCCCACCCCCCCGCCCACTCCTCCGCTCCTCTGTCTGTCCGTCTGTCTATCAGCCTGCCTCTCTCATTATGCCTTGCGTTAACCCCTTTCCTTCTCTGTCTCCATCTCACCCCCACGTGTCTCCACGCTGCGGCTCTGTGTAGCATATGCTCGGTGTGGCATCCCATCTTGGAGCCGCTCCGGATCTTGTCCGCTTCATGTCGTGTGAGGATGGACGTTTGAAGAGTCCTCCAGGCATCTCTCTTTGTCATCAGCGCTTAGCCTCAACACTGCTGCAACCCGCCATGAATACCGTCAGCATGGCTGGCACACTGGCCCCGCTGTGTCCGCACACTGCTGCAGACATAAATGGGAAGATGCGGGTGCAAATAGGCAAATACGGGCACACACACACACACACACACACACACACACACACACACGTTTGTATGCAGGCAACCACGTTACAGAAAAGGCATATAAATTGACAGACAGAGCCATGCACCTGCATGCTTACACGCACATACACACACATTCACACACATGCACACACTCCGCCCCTGTGCACCTGCCGGGCTGCTTTCAATCCAGGCATCTGATGACAAGAATTTTTGCTCCCTATAAATGCAGACGGCATGTTGGGCCTTACCTTTTCCCCAGCTCCTATCTATATGACCCAGGCATGTAGGTTTCCCAGGCACAATAGTGGTTTTGTCTTGAGGTTGTGCTCTGACAGTTGTCACAGACTGATCCCTCCCGATATGTTAATTAGGTTGACAACCGACGAGACCGTATTGGAAATTAAGAGCCCCTTTGTCCTATATTATCTGACAGCCTTTCAGACCTGGTATCTGAGGCAAATCTATCTTACAGATTAAGTGATTCCTCTGTTAGGCCACAAAAGCCATGAAATATTTCCCACATACGTTATGCCTCATATCCACCATCACCATATCCATCAGTTTGTATGAATGCATGACAATGACAATTGTATAATGGGTCTGGGTGCTGGGAAATATGTTAATTATGATCAATAGCCATTACATTTCATTATTGTTCATCAACACAAACACTATCTGATGTTGCCAGATAAGTGTCCTTAGAATAAAATCCAACAAAATGGGTGCTGTAACAATTTTATCCTTCCCTTTTTAAACCTTCTCTGTGGTGGTTAAAGCAGTATGTTGCTTTAATCTTTCAATGTGAAGATTTTCAGTGTAAATCAGCAGCAACGTTTGGACGTAAAGTGTGGAGTAGACTTTTCCATAATCACCTCATCCCTCTGAGGAATTGCTGTGATACTAATCTGCCCTCCTAGTCCGGCGATCGCATTTCTCCTGTCCAAGCTGCTTTTCTCCCTCTCGCCTTTTTAAGCTCTAAAGTAGGCTTTGCTCACACCTCTTTCTCTGTAAGCCTTAGTTTGGCACAAATGGACTACAGTCAATTTCTGTTCTGTGTTCTATTTCCGAATAGACAAAATAGGGCTTCTGTGTTTTGGGGGCAAATCAACTTTCCTCTGGTCCCGCATAAACGACTCATCATCTCCGGATCAGCTGGCACAAAGAGTCGGCCAGTTTTAGCGAGTTGATCATTCACTGCCAGGAAAAAGACTATCATAGAACGAATAAGAGTGTTTGAATCGGATTCAAACAGTGACTCTCAGTCTGCTTTTCATCTCAATAAAGAACCTAATATAGCAGTCAGCCAGTAGATGAGGAGGGAAAAGAGTGTGTACTAAAACAGAAATATTGAGCTGCTTGGTGTTGAACTTTG
The DNA here is from genome assembly GCF_046629955.1 of Centroberyx affinis. Classification (NCBI taxonomy): domain Eukaryota; kingdom Metazoa; phylum Chordata; class Actinopteri; order Beryciformes; family Berycidae; genus Centroberyx; species Centroberyx affinis. The sequence goes on from NW_027279119.1 coordinate 17,616, forward strand.
TCCAATTCTCTAATGCCTGTAAATGTGTCTCATGGGTAAGGGGATCACAGCCTTGGCCAGAGAGCCACAATAAAACACCCAGGTCCCTCTGACACAGAGATTCAGCTTGGATTGCAGCAAGGAGCATGTTTCCTTCTCGCTTCAAATGTTGGAGAGAGAATGCCGTAGCTCCAGTTTGGTAGCCAGAGTCGTTTGTTATCCCTTATCAGATTCTCTGGCTTTCGTTCTTTTCTTTTCTTTTCTTTCTTTCTTTTCTTTCTTTCTTTCTTTCTTTCTTTCTTTCTTTCTTTCTTTCTTTCTTTCTTTCTTTCTTTCTTTCTTTCTTTCTTTCTCTCTCTCTCTCTCTCTCTCTCTTTCTCTCTATCTATCTATTTATCTATCTATCTATCAATCTATCTGTGTTTATCTATTTTACAATAAACTCTACAACATGGTACACTATACACAGCTGCAACAATATAAATTTTGTGAAATGACTGTGAACTCTAAAACACAGATTATGTGTTGTGGACACTAATTACATGAAGATTATGTTCCTCCACCACAAAAGGATTATGTGACAACCCTAACCCATTTTCACCAGTTTGCCATGCGAAAAGGTTAGCTATTGGTTAGGTTTAGCCAAGTAAACAACTTATGTTTAGGTGAGGGTTATGGTTGGAATTAGGTTTAGGCAAAAAAAAAAAAAAAAAAAAAAAAAAAAGGTTTAGGCTAAAACTTTGGTTAAGGTTAGACTATTAAAATAATTTGGTTAAGGTTAGGGCAAGGTTTTGGTTATGGTTAAATAATAAAAGTTTTACTCAAAATTAAAATGTCATGCACAGTACAAAACCTCTTGCCATGAGTTGGGAATTGAACCCAGGCAGTCAGACATCCTTATCGTCCACCACTCTATTTCAATGTCAAATTACTACCTGGTTCTAGTATTTTTCTCAGTTTTTGCACATGTATTTATATTTTAAGATGTGCTCATTTCACAAAATTTCATGAGACCAGGCTACCAATTTAAACACTTACACAACATGAAAGGAAAAGAAGAATGCCTGTGGAGGACTGAATAACAGCCACTATCTAAAACACCATGTGTGCTCGCTCGGCACTCGCAGTACATCCAGTTTAGCACCGCTTATCATTCAGTGTAGATTTGAAGTCATCTCTGTCATTCTGAGGTCAAAATATACGCTGCAGGTCAGTTATGTTGACCTCATCACTACAGCTCAGATCTTATCCCTGCTCCTTTCATCTTGAGGTCGGCTAATTGCTAACAGCTAATCACCAATCCTCAACTGCTCTTTGACACCGCTCAGACACTTCCTAAGTGAACCATGAAACAGACATTTTTGGCGTGTTGCCTCAGAAAGAGTATGAAAAAAAAAACATGTGAAAGAAATGGATACATAAGGCGGCAAATGAAAGAAGAAGAAAAAAATCCCATGATTAGTTGCCCTAGATTTTTAAAATTATCTGCTGTTTTGGGCATTAAATAAAATAAGCGTAGTGGTGGTACAGTATAATCAACTGGCCCCATTCCGGCAAGTTCTTCCATGTAGGGCAATTGAACAAAGTGCGTCTGAATTGAAATCAGGTCGTTCCTGGGGGCCACTGGTAATGAACTTGGTGAGGAGATGGGGAGAGGAGAGGAGGAGAGGGGAGGAGGACAGAGACTTGCAGTTGAGCTGACCTCAGTTGTAATAGTACAGCGGAGGAGTGTGTGCTCAGCCGCTAGGAACTCGGCTACGCTAACCTTTTTCAGCTACCAACTGCAAAGTGCTGTAAGTAATGGCTAAGTGATGATCCTCACTGAAGGTGGCGAGTGAGCAGAGCTTTAAGAGCCGTGCTGAGAAGAAGGCCGTCATTGTGACATTTTCTGGGCCTCTGAATTACAGAGAGAGCAGGCGGGCTAGTAAATGTCATCTGCTTAACATACATAATTTTATACATTTATGAATATTTGCTGTACCTGGCCTCAACTGATTTGCAATGCCATGGATTTGAATTGAAGTTTAAATCAAAATATTGTAATATCTTTTGAGAATTAGGCCAGCAAATCTGGCCTAGTACTTAGAAATAACCACACACAGGAATAACCACATAGGAACTGGCGAATATACATTTGTGAATATATAGCCACAATGCGTTGGGTTTAAGATTGATCGTGAATTTGACCAGTATCCCTCATCTCAATCCCCTGTGCATACATAACTGCCTCATCTGCTCTTCTCTCCCTTCTCCTCTGCCTGTCCGGGGGCCTAATTTAGCCTTAGTAGGCTCTCCTGGTGCCTAAGAGAATTCTCCTTTATGCAAGCCAGGTAAAATAAGAGCGCAGCACGGACGAGGCCCCTCTCCATCATGGTGGATGGGGGGAGTCACGGGTGACACCCCCTGATCAGGTGTGCATGCGTAATGGCCGTCCCAAAATAATCACTGCTTTGAATAATTTCCCCGCTCTGTCTCTCGCCCCATGATTCTTGCTGCTTCGACTCGTTTTGTGGCGGGCATCCCATAAATCCTTGCGGTAAATGTAAATCAGTGGGCCGGGTGCGTCTGACAGATGGGGGCTGCAAGGAGTCCTGGGAGATCTCTCCTCTCACCTTTCCCTTCAGCTGGAATGGATGAATAGCTAGCCAGGCTAGCTAAATAGCATTTGTGCGCGTCCCTCACTTAAGAAAAGAGTGAGATAGGAAGCTAAGATATGATGCAATACAATTTCTAAAAGTAAAAATATAAGTGGGGCCATTTTGATAAAGAGTGATGCACAGAGGATGTGCGCGTTAAAAAGGCAGGGACTGTATCAGAAAAAAGAAATCCTCCCGCCTTTGTTGTTGTGATGATGGGGAAATGAGGTTGTGCAGGTGGAGGAGACGCAGGCTTGCGGATCTTCGAGCTGTCAGCTCCTCAGAGGATTGGAGATCTGAGGGGTGGAGGGGAGGAATGAGGAGGAGGAGGGGAGGGCCCTTCCTTGGTCCCCTTGGCTGTCTGTGGAGCAGAACCCATCTCTCATTAAGGGAGAGTGCCGAGGAGACACTTGAAAGTGACATTCACCCTCCCTCCACCCCCTCCCTCCATTTTAGAGATGCTATGCATGACGGCCACTGCCACTCAGCCAGCAGGGTCACCTCTCTCTCTCTCTCTCTCATTCTTTCCCTCTCTCTGTCTATCCCTCTCTTCCTTTGCCTGGGGGAGAATATCAATGCCTTAGTGCTTTTGGCAGATATACATATAACACCTACACCCTTCAATGAAATCCATCAATTACAGACCCCTTACAGGGAGAGGGGCGACAACAGTTGTAAGAAAGCAAGAGAAGGATGGGAAAATGAAAGAGGAAGACAAGACGGATGCTCCTTATTAGAGATGAGGAAAACAGGGTGGAGCCTGATAATATGCAAAGAGATGAAACGTTGAGGGTTCTTGATGTGGGGATGAAAAAAGGAGGAGAGGAATCAAAGGCTCTAGCCTGCTGTGGGGTCAGGGGCTCGGGAGCGGGAGCATCTCTGCTGTGGCAGAGTGTCGATTTTCGCCCCCAATCCTAACCTCGGGCTTTGACTCCTCCGCTCATATCCATCTCTTTAATCTTGGGAAGCTCCACCTAACGAGCTACATAGTTCATTGAGCCAGGGAACAATGCGTGACTCTATACTCTATTGTCCTTCTACGACTATCCACCAGGCATTGTTCTGTACAATTATGATCAATGCTTTGTCTCATTATCCCCATATGTTTTTGACACTCTCATATTTTTTCCCTGTTCTGTAATTACTTGACAAAACATGATTATGGTCTTTGAAAGCGCAATGACTATTTCCTGTTGTTGTTCTGTGACAGAGTGAGTTCCCGGGCCACTGTTTGTCTGTCCAGTGGTCACGAGTGCAGTTTGCCCTGTAATCGCCACTGCTCGCTTGAACCCTGCTCTCAACCAATGAGGTTCCTCTCCCCTGCCAACACAGTCCATAAATAAATTACCAAAATGGCCCCTGGTGCCGTCATACTTCTTAACTGAGTAAAGCGCTTGTAATTAAATTCACACAGATATGCTAAAATGAACCCACCGTGCCTAAAGATTCAAAACACCCCGGCCTGGAAGGGTGTCATACTGTATGCAATTTACATCCGACCATAAATTCTTACAAAACTATACACTCATAAACACGCTATAAATGGCAACAGACACATATGCTCGCAAGCAGCAAGAGTCCTGTAAGTAATTTGTCGTGGAATCCTTTCATTTGCTAACTATCTGTTTGTCACTCTGCCTATTTTGGATGAGGCTTAAACACAGTTGGGGCAGCGGTGAGACCTCAGCTATGGGTGATGATGAGAAGGGAATGGAGAGCAAATGTCCAAATGTGCCTAAACCTGGACACTGTAATGCCAGGAGTCATACCAGTGAATTATCTCATGGGCTGAGCGTAGCAGGATGGCCGACTGTGGTGCTGACTGTAATTACTGTACTCAAGCTAAACGTTTTTTATTGAAAACATCTAAGCATTCAAAACAAATTGCTTGACATCCTTTCTTTGGTGGAGATGCCTGAATCATCATAATCTAATTTTTTACTGTAAAATGGCATACAATTAGGAGAGTTTATTATTAATTATTTCCAGTTGCCTGCCATATTAACTAGAAATCCGTACTTTCTGAATGAAGCATGAGTCTCCTCTTTTAGAGTGCATTTAGAACAGATACAAAGTGCATATTCTTGGCTGTCTATTTTCTCTTTAGTGCACTCCTCATCACACTGGCAGAGAGGGAGAATAGCCAGTGCCCGTGTGAGGGATAATTTGTACCTTCTCAATGAATGAGGAGGACAGGCAAATTATTGGCTGAATAAGGACTGCCTGTGGATCCCACTGTCAGAAAGAGAGAGGAGGGCAGAGAAGGAGAGTGTAATTATCAACTAGCAAAGTGCATTCATATCCCATCACAAAAGGATTTGGATGTGGGTGGAAGAGAGAAAGAGAGCAAGAGAGAGAGAAGGAGGTTGAAAAACGGAGAGAGCGATGGAGAGGGGGAGGGATGCGGAGTGAAGGACTCCTGGCCAAATGGATGCAAGGCCGTAAACAGGGTTAAAAACAGCCTGCTATGGTCTGGCTCCATGAATGCAGACACATTAAGACCTTTTAGCCCAGCGCTCAAGCACCTCTTTGGAGTTAAAAACGAGAAGCAAGAGAGGCAAGGAGATGGAAGAAGATGAGGAGAGGCAGGCAGGAAGGAGAGGGGGTGAGAAAGGTGCCTCACAATTAAAAGCACCCATTTTTGATTTGAATAGACCCGGTTACGTTATGAGGATGGCGGGTTAGAGGGAGTTTTTTTTTTCCCTCGTCCTTTCCTTTTCGTAGCTGACATCACAGAAGAAAGCTAGTCTATTAGTGACCCCGGCCTTTATTGAGGGGCTTGCCATTACCCATACTTCCCGGGGTCTGCGGGGTCGGGGGTCACAGACGGGCGGCTGGAGGGACTGGTGAAGGGTCTGGGGAACACATTTAGAGAGCAGGGACACCTGGAGGGTCGCATCCAGTTCAGAACGTGACCATGAACAACAGTAAAACCTTTTGAGAGGGAGCAGACAATGCAAGCCTAACTCCCCCCCGCCCCATACACACACACACACACACACACACACACACGCACACACACACACACACACACACACACATACACACACACACACCTCCATCCTCTCCCAAGCTTTCTTCCTTCTACTACACATGGGTTCATAATGATGCACTGACTGTGGTTTACTGGGCAGAGAGGGAAGAAAGCTCTATGTGTGTGTGTGTGTTTGTGTTTGTGTGTGTACGCGTTTGTGTGTGTGTGTGCCTATGCATGTGAGATCGTTATGAAGGTCAGGGGTTTACGAATGGGTACAAAGGTCTATGAAACGTCTGGAAATAAAACCCCAAGAAATGTCAATTTCTGATGAGGCAGAGAGGGGTGAGTGTCTGGTCACAACTAATCCCAAAAACACTTTCATCCACTCTGATTTTCACACAATCAGTCACTGCATTATTCTAAACTGTCGTCAATCAAATATCCATTGGAGTACACAGCAGTGGATGAAAGCAGACACACGCGCACACATGCTTACACATGCTTACACACACACACACACACACACTTGCACAGTGGGCCAGGCAGGGTTCAGACTAGTGAGGGCTAAGTGATAGCAGCGTGCGTTTGATATATGTGACACTGCAAATGGAGGGCATCAGCGCTGTTTGCTGGCACAGCATGGCAGCGTGTGGTGCACCGCGGGCGACTGGCACACCAGCCAAGCCTGGCATACACACTCTCTGAATAAGGAAATTAATCCCCAGTGGGTTCACTCTGTGTGTGTATGTGTGTGTTTGTGTTGGTATGTGTGTGCTCGATTGGGCATAATACTAGAAACGTATGAATGTGTGCATGCATTGTATATTCAGTTAGCAATGACGTGTTCCGTGTATTGTACACATCTGCTGGTATACTGCCAGCTTGTGAGGGCCCTTAAAGTGACTATCAGCATATACATGAGTGCTTGCTATGTTCCTTTGCAAGTGTGTGTATGTATGTGCGTGTGTGTATGCATATGTATGCCTGCATGCAGATTCAGCAGCATATGTGTGTGTATGTAGAGTCTCGGCGTGCTGCGTGTCTGCTCTGTGGCAGTCGGGTCCAGAGCGGTGGCACAGCAATCAGGTGTTGCTGCATATGTTCCTGGTGTCAGCTCCCTGTTTCCCCCAGCGGGCAGGCCAACTCACTGCCAGCCTCGTAATAGGAGGGCTGGGCAGGGGCCATGACTACCACTTGGCACACACCACCGCCAATATGGCTGGCTTTTTGTTCTACCTCCCTCTGAAACTTAACCACTTCCGTGCCAAGATTGATTGCCGTGAATTTGCATAGCATCGTTACTGCTGCACGTGTCATTGCAGTCGTCGGAAATGTCCGTCTTTATTGTGCCATTAATCACCAGACCACACAGATAGGTTTGACAATGATAGAGTACAGTAGCAAGAAATACAGCTCCCTAGTACGGAATAGAATAGAATAAAATAGAATAGAATAGAATACAATAGAATAGAAGGTTTCTCTATGACCCCTGATTTTTTACTGTTTGGAATATTATCACTTAAGACAAATAACAGTAATATGTGGTTATTGGTCGAGGTTGGTATCAATAAACAATAGAAGACAGGGCTGATTAGAGTAAGAAAATATTTTTTATTTCACCATTTAAATTTTTTTTTTAGCTCCATCATCACCTTTAGCCTCCTGCTCATCCCCCTGAGGTGTACCAAGGAGCATTTAAAGTGCTCATTCATACCAGCTGCCACTCTGCTACACAATGCTTCCTACTGCAGCGGCGCCAGCCTCAGCCAAACAGGAGCCGGGTCGCCCTTCACAGTCTATATGGACTGTATGTATTTCTATACATACAGTATATCTGTGAATGAGCCAAAACAAAGTTCTGTATATATGGTACTTCCATGTTTAAATATGACCTGATAATGCGAAATGCTTACAATGCACATTCACACATCTGCACAAATTTCTCACCTTCATCCACAGTTTTCAGTCAGTCTAAAAGGCTTTGGTCCTCTTTCTCAACATATCTGATGTCTGACAACCAGTAGCTGACAACTGATCTGACAACTGCATGTTCTTTCTTTCTTTCTTTCTTTCTTTCTTTCTTTTTTCTTTCTTTCTTGGCTTGTTTATCTCTCTCTCTCGCTCTGTCCCTCAGCTGTATTCCAGAAGACATTCTGAACCAGAACAAAGCACAATATCTGTAGATCACAGGAAAACTTTAGAGAGTGTCAGAGTTTTACTAGAGTGTGAGCTAACAGAGTAAAGGATATGAACTTTCTGTGTGTGTGTGTGTGTGTGTGTGTGTGTGTGTGTGTGTGTATGTGTGTGTGCATATGCGTGTGTGTGTGTGTGTGTGTGTGTGTGTGTGTGTGTGTGTGTGTGTGTGTGTGTGTGTGTGTGTGCATGTGTGCACATGCATAGGCCAAAATGCTAAAATTGTTGATGTAATGTAATGGCATTGATGTGAATACTAGATCAACAATCTAACAAATTCAACACATACAGCCCTACACATTATGTGCTTGTATTGAAAAAGCATTATAAATGGCTGCTTACAAATACACACACAGAAGCACGCGTGTGTGTAATAGTGACATGCCTCAGCCATGTGCCATATGGAGAAAGCCACTTTTTTTCTCCCTCTTCCTTTGCTTGATTTCATTCCCTGTGTGTGCTGTGTCCGAGATATTCCACAGCCCCGGGGCCTTGCCTTTGACAAGGAGAGCACATTGTTTATTTTCCCCTGCTGGCCACACACAAATACACACACACAAACACACACATACACACACACACACGTATTCATGCACTAACACACAAACGCGCACAAATGAACACACACAAAGACCTGCGCACACACACATATCCACACATGTGAGCACACATATACGGATACACACACCGATGAAAAAATGAAACTTTGCACACACAAATATGCTCACTCATTCACACACACACACACACACACACACACACACACACACACACACACACACACACACAAAGTCCCTGGCCTGGCCAGTGCAGCCAGGGTCAGCGGCAGGGCAGCCTGTACCGCTGCACATCTCTGTTATTCATCCATGTCATTCAGGCCAGGATCACGAGGGAGGGGTGGAGCGGTGGATGGGAGGGGAAGGAGAGGCCTGCGCGGCTTACATTCAACCCCCACGCTGTTGCCCTCTGCTCAGCCATTGCCTCTAGCAGAACCGACCCACCCCCACACTCCCTCCCTCCCCTCCCACCTCAGCCCCCGGGCCCCAGTCCCTGCTCCCCCAGCATGGGTCAGTGCTAAAGAGGACACATGGCAAAGGACAGATAGACCCAAGGCTGCCTGGACCCCATCAGACCTGGCCAGGGACAGAGGGAGAGAGGAAGGAAAGGAGGGAGAGGGGAGTGGACCAGTGAGCGTGTGTGTGTGTGTGTGTGTGTGTATGTGTGTGTATGTATGTGTGTAAGTGTGCACATACGTACATACAGTATGGGTGTTTGTTAGCAAGCATATGTGTGCATTGTCAAGATAGAAGTTGATTGATCAGCATCAAAGTTTATTAAACAATTAGTCAAATAATGCAATATGCAGACACTTAGTCAATACAGATTAAAAAAACACGTTGTAGTGTACATAGTTGTAGTTGATGCATTCCACAGACAATCTCTTAATAGAGGGTTACAGTAAAAATTATACTCTGTACATATGTACATTATGCCTCCCAGGAGAACCCGACAAAACAATAGTTTCCTTTGATAGGGCTAACCTATCTGGTATGTCACTAGGCTGATTGTTCTAATTGATGGAAAACACACATGGACAAACGCTCACATATACAACACAGCATCTCTAGAGTGTGAAGATGAACGCGTCATTAGGGGAGGCTCACATGCAATTCAGAGAAGTGCCACTAATCCAGCATGAAATTCAATTTAAAACTTGGAGCGCGTCTCGTTCCCCTGCTTTGATACAGCGCCAGATACCAACAGAAGACGGAGAGCCACGGCTACTGAGACTACTGTGCGTTGGTGTGTGTCAGTGGTTGTAAACACACAAGTAATTCAAGTAAACAAATGCATAAAAAAAAATGTGTTGTGGGTTTTTGGTTTGTTTTCTATTCTATTTCTATTTTTATATTTTTACTTTGGCTTTTTTTCAAATATGAATCATTCACATTAGGTGAACAGACAGTAGTAAATGAAGAAAAAGAATCTAACAAGTCCTCACATGTTAAACAGAATCAACCTTTTTGAAATTCACTCTGGAGAAAACCTTGGCTACCTTTATACTCTGAATGGCATTGGATCATCGCTTAACAATAACAAGCACATTGAAGCTACACTTTCATGGTTGCCAAGGCGTTACTTTGCGAGATAAAATTGCTGTATAAAAAAAAACCAAAGGGTGAAAAATGACCTGTCAGTCAGCGGCCCCATCCAACAATACCGCCGCTGGCCCCCGCCACTCTTTATGCTCAGGCAGAGAACGGGGCCCCCTTCTATCCCAGAGACTGGGGTTAAAGGTCAGCATGGACCTCTGGACATATCCTATGATAATACCCTGGGCTATGTCATGTGAGGGGGGTGTGATTTCTATATGTGTGTGTAAGAGAAAGAGGGAGAGACAGAGAAAAACAGACTGAAAGAAGACAGAGAAGTGAGAAGGAGAAGCTTGTATTTAGGAAGGACTGGAAGGCACAGATCATGAGATCAGCATGCAGGTCATCTGCTTTGAAATCCATTTACACGATTCATGCCCTGAGTTGTCAAGTCCATATCCCCTCTTTCCCAGAACCCCCCATACTCTCAACCCTTACAGGGCTTTCCTTCTCCACCACAGCCCTTCTGGTTTTCCATAATTAAAGAGAGCATTTTGACTGGGAGCTACAAGAAAATGGCTGCCACATTTGGTGGAGAGGACTAGGAGAGTTGGGTGGGATGCAGAGGAGTTGTAACCCACAGTGCTGCATATGCGACCTCATCATTATCCATACGAAATGCTGCTCACGCCTTGTCATGACCAAAACAGTAAATGCTTCATGTGTCGGTTTTGAATATGAAATACAGTTTCCTTTAGGCCTCTTTTGAAAACTATTCCGAAGCCAAAGATATAAACGTTGTCCTTTGTTGAAGAGAAGGAGGTTCGAGAAAAATGAACCGCATGACATTATTCATTTGCATTCTTAAATAGCTTATTGGAAAGCTTTTGTATGTTGGAGCCATATCACCACCATAAAGGTTATGACAAATCGCACATTATATTCTTTCTATTGGCCTGAATACCGCCCCATGTCATCACTGCCTGGAGAGGTGATGGCGAACAATGGCCGTGCTAATAAATAAAAAAAGCAGGCTATCAACCGTCACTGCTGAGCCTTGCTCTCTCACGTCACATGACCCACATGCTGGACGACTTGTCACAGCTAGCGTGGCCTCATTTGCATAAGACAATCACCCCTTTCGGACGCGGGGCACAAATGTTGTCTAGACGACATGCATCAGACGGGTGAACCCCCAGACACACACATACGCCTGCACCCACCCACCCACACAGACATACATAAACACCTATATATGTATATATGTGCATCTGCAATTGCACACACACACACACACACACACACATACACAATCCACTTCAAACACCCCAGACAGACCCTCCAGAGAGGGTATAAATCAACTCCAGGTTTGCCTAGGTTGATTCATATGCTATGTTATTATGGTGTGGTGGATCAAGCATGAGAATGTGTTAAATACATCACATATATGCAAATCCCAACTGATGGAATGACAGGATGGTCCAGCCAGTCATTTGGATATGTATATCGCTCCTTAGTTTGGAGATTATGCGATTATTCTGGTCTATGTGGCATAGAGGGTCAAAGGGACAATTCCTTTGATATGAGATGTGTGTTAATATGACGACAATGAGTGTTGACAGTGTGTGCAATGTGTGTATATAACTGTGTGTGCAAGCATATGTGTTTACATATGTCAGTGTGTGTGTGTGTCAGTGTGAGTGCTATGTTGCTACACGTATCTTTGTGTGTGTGTGTGTGTGTGTGTGCATGTCAGTAAGCTATAGTTGGCATCTGATGGTTTTGATGTATGTGTTAGTCCAGTTGTAATGAATCTGGCAGCAGCAGGATGGGTCTCTGGAGATCTGATTATATGTGTTTGTTATCTCTTGTGATGGTTATCCTATGACACTGGGAACCACACATCCCCTCTCTCTTCTGATGTAGACACTGACATGTGTGTGTTTGTATGTGTGTGTTTATGTGTTTGATGATGAGAAGAAATTACAATTAAAGTGCTTATATGTGTGTATGTTTACGTATAACAGAGAGATATCATGCGTGTTGCAGCTGTCACTGTGCTGTACATGCAGTATGTTAGTATGTTTGCATGTGTGTACTCCATGTCCCGTCCTGCACTATGTTTCTGCCTTGCAACTGTGGTACCTCGCCGCACAGCCTACAGCTTGATCTCTGCTACACCAAACATCTGTCTGCTGTCACTGTGGCAACACTAATGGCAGGTGGGGGGAGTGTGTGGGGTGTGTGTGGGGTGTTGGCATTAGTGCAGAGGCAGAGGAGGAGTGTGTGGGGAGAGAATGAGACAAATCGAGAGTTAGAGAGAGTCACACCAGGGATGGCCAGTAGGGAAACAGAACAAAATGAGAGAGGACAAGAGGAGAGATGGCGAGATGACCAGAGAAAACATGTGGGTCACTTCACCGCTGTCCAAAAGGGTCTCATTTATCCTCTCCCACTTTCCCCAAATGGCCAGGGGCAAACTCCAGCACTGCAATGAGATAGCATCGTGTCTGTCAGGACAAGAGCAGAAGTGACTATGATTGCTGTTGCTGTAGACAGAAGTTAGTTATTGTTGGGTGAGGTTATATGCTATAACTCACCACGGTAGGCTAGGCTTGTCTAGGCTACAGCTGCTAGCCGCAGCACTAATCAACACCTTGCTATTCACACAGTTAGCTAGCAGTCATTAACACATCGTCTGGTTGTTTGCATATCTGTCAGCATCTTGCAATAGAGCTAATGCCTTTAGCAAACAGTATTGCTACAGTGGAGTTGACTTGACAGAACTTGACACTTTCTGTCCTTCCCCTCTCTTCATTAAAATTCCCAATCCCTTGAGAGAAGCATGCATGTTTTGAAGAAGAACATTTTCCATTATGGCAGTTTTAACATAGCATATTTTATTATCTTTTATTATCACATCATTTTAAGAGTTACAAGTACAAATATGCATCACATCACACTAGTTACATCTTGTCTTTCAGACAATATAAACAATAACAGTGAAGGAAGTGTTTTTTTTAGGTTGTTCTACTGTTGGTGGAAGAATAGTTAAATTCCTCTGGGCAAAAGATAAAATGTCTTCATACAATATCTCCACCTTTGCTTCTAGTCTCCATATGCGCACATACCTCACCACCCTTTCATTACAGGCCTTCTTTTATAAAGCGGATTACCAGGCTTTCCTTTTCGCGTGGAGTTCAAAAACATACGGAAAGTCCGTGTCACCCGGGCTAAGGCTGTCATATATTATGTGCATCAAAATCAGCATTAAACATGTCATTGTCTCTCCATGAATACTGCCTCCGCTCACTACACTCTACAGCATATGGTTGTCTGGGAACAAAGTGAAAGTGATATGGGAAGGGAAACAGCGTTTGTATGTGTGTGTTATGCTGTGGCATATGGCATTGAGGAAGCTCTGGGTGTGAAGTAAGTGAAGCACAGTGGCTATCATCTAACTCACAACTCAGGCCCCTATTTCTGGATTAATGTAATGTAATGTGATACTAAATTGATCTCCGTAGGGACATTCTCTTTTTGCTTGCCCTCCTCAGCGGTCCCACACCCTAGAGAGACGCAGGGTCAGCTACATGACAGCAACCCTGGAGGTGGTGGGGTTTCAGTGTCTTGCACAAGGACACTTCAGCAGGGCGGATATTTAGATAGATTCTTTATTGTCCTCTTGGAGGAAATTTATTTCCACAGCCTGTACACATACAAAAATTTAAAACAACATCCAACAAATACAAAGACATGGAGGGGCACAGGGCCAGTCACAAAAACAGAACAAAGCCCTAAAAAAAGGGGAGAACACAGGGATGTTTGCAGACATAGGGGCTTTAACCTCTCTAAGTCTCTCTTTAGTCTCTATAACCACTAACCCCTAACTGCCTCTTTCCTGCTCCTCACAGGGAACCGTTGGATACCGGTGAAGCAGGATTAGCCCAATACACACACAGGCACACACTCACATGCATGCACACGCACGCACACACTAACACGTGCATGTACATATAAACATATACATATGCATATGCACCACTAGTCTTATTTCATCCCCTCCTTCAGTAAGAGAAACCACTCTTTAATCATTTCATAAGATCATTTGCCTGGCAGATACGCCTCAGGCTTTTCCCATTACCCCTGGCTGCCTTGACCTAGATTATACTATATGTGTGTGTGTGTGTGTGTGTGTGTGTGTGTGTGTGTGTGTGTGTGTGTGTGGTGTATGTGTGTGTGTGTGTGTGTGTGTGTGTGTGTGTGTGTGATGGGGAATGGAACAATGACTGCTAGTCCAGGCTTGGGCGCGTCCAGCAGTGGCTTAAATACATATACATGCACAGAGAAAGAGGAGCCGACATATGCATGAGACAGGCACACACACACACACACACACACCAGCAATGAAACAACACACCTCTTTACTGTGTGGCACTGCAAACCATTGCAATGCTTCAAATGATCAATTTTTTTAGAGAGAGGAGAGAAGATTCACAATTGTTAAAACTATCCTCCTAATTCAAAACTGTGGCCCATTCATTCAATCATAAAATGTTCTGATGAGCTTAGCTTGCCTAGAAGAAACTATATCTTGGGAAAGGGCATTGAAGGCATCATTTGCTAAATTTGAAGTTTGATGAAGTTTTAGAAAGTTGCCTTGCTGTGTATTTTTTGCATACATTGCAATACATTTCATACAGGAATGTAGCCTTTATTTACAAACACAGTTGTATAAAAAAAAATTTAAAAAAATTGAGGCATTACAGAGGCATCACAAATCTTTTAGCAGTCACATGTGGTGCCATCATGGAGAACCGGCTGTGTGCAAATAATGGCTAAATATAGAACAGCCAATCGAGGAAATGAGTAATACCTGTGATGTGTGTGTAAATCCATTTAGCAATGTTTTAAGTAAGTAAGTGAAATCTGATAATTTCCAAATTTAGGCTACTGTAACAGGAAAGTGCTCTTTATTCCTTCCCCTCTACTCCCAGTCACTACTCCAAAGCAGAACAAGTTGTAGCTTGAGAAGAGTTGGTTCAATGTTAACCTAAACAAACATCTGTTTTTTAGCTTTGTTAGCTAGCTAACTAGCCAGCAGGCTAATTTAGCAAAGCAACCAATGTTAATGCTAACATATGTTGTCATTACGTTACCTGAAAGTCCTCTGTGGGCATTGTTTTCCAGACATGCTCAGTCAGCACCTTCTCTTTCCTGTGAAGAAGAGAGGCGCCGTCGTAGTGGGTGGCAGCCCGTCACAGCAGCTCCTAGTTTTTCTATACTTTCTCTATTTTTCCTCTATATTTTTGCTACTTTTCACCCGAATTTCCCCAAGGGGATTAATAAAGTGATATCTTATGAAGTGTGTTAGCACACAAGTTTGCAAAATCTGGGTGACCTCCTTGGGACAGAAGTCCTTTTAACTAGTTCTCAATGGAAGCACCTATTGATAAATGATGTGAAACTTTTATTTTTGAAAATTCTGTGTTTTGTAGCTGCATATATTTGGGTTTTTTTATATCGTTCTTGTTTTTCTTTGGCCTAGAGGTCATTTGGAACCAGCTGGGAACCAGTGGAGCAGGTAGGCTGCATCTTGCCCAGGTCATAACTTTACTATACACAGCCCACTACCCATAATGCCCATTAACATCTGCTTATGATTAAGTGCACATTGATTAGTGCAGGAAACAAAAGAACCGCATAAACAAAATATTGCCTTCCGAAAAATGACATATCTCCACACACAAAGAACCGATTTGCCATTTAAATGGACAGTCATAAGTCATCAGGCAAACGACAAGAGCTGAGCAGACAGCAGGGAGTGGTCACCCCTCCAAGACCTCTTGTACAGTCAGTCCAGCTCCTGTCTACTCGCCTCAGGACAGCAGGGTGACGGATGGAGGGACGGAGGAGCTGTGGGTCGGGGAGGAGGTGAGCATGAATCAGTGACAGGCTGAGGGATGTCAAGATGGAAGGTAGAATTAGGGGACAGAGAGAGAGAGAATGAGAGAGAAAGACCGACAGAAATATGAGGAGAGAGGAAGATGGTGTGGGTGAGCGAGAGACAGAGAGAGAGAGAGAGAGAGAGAGAGAGAGAGAGAGAGAGAGAGAGAGAGAGAGAAAGAAGGAGTGAAAAGAGGGATGATTCAGCTGTTGTTTTTGGATGCAGCAAAGACCTTCGACCCCGTAAGGCTGCAGGTGAGGACAGAGCAGATTGAGACTTCAGGTAAACATATGGACTCAATATATCCTCTCCATACGACCACAGTACACAGATGCAGATTACTCTGTAGGTGTTCTATTTATTCATGTACTTTTTCCTCTGCATAGAAACACGGTTTTGCTCATGGCTGCGTGAATCAGCACTGCGGATTAAATCATCTATTTTACCAGTCTAAATGTCAGTTTTTCCTCTTTCCCAATTTTTCCATCTTTTAAAACTGTGAAAAATAATTTATGTACTGAACGTCAATGAATTCATTAAATTTTGATTCATCCCTTCAGTGATATTGATGTACGTACAGCAGTGTAGCACACTGTGGTTTGCACATTTATGTATATTTTTCATACAGGAACATACTCCCAGAACATATAAATAAAGGATGCCTTCAATAGCTTTTACTGGATGGTGTGTCTGAGTGTGTCTTGATTGACACACGGCTAAACCCAGTGTGGTCTATGTTCACATTAAAGCTGTGGAGAGATAATGCTGCTTTCTAATCCTATGGAACAACCTACGGCTACACAAGCATATACCAGATATTCCTGATATCACCCTGTCTGTGAGATTGCGTCGAAGCTGCACTCCATCCCCGAAGCCATATCGCATGCTCTTGTATCTCTTCCATTCCAGTTTCAATCAAATGTTGGTCGAACGTCTTCCTTGATGTGGGCTAGGTGTAGCCTTGGGCTGCCAAAGGGTATGAGGCCAATGTGTGGCTAGCAGGCCGCCTGTTCATGAAAGGACATCTATTATCAGTGGACCTCAGAGCATGTTGGATTCCAGCACCCAAGGACAAAAGGAGACAAGTTGGCACTCATTCAATTACGCCACTCAATGCTCAACCGATGCTGCTTTCTGTCATATCATCAACACATTGCTACATTTCACTGTGCTGAAGAATGTGACGTGTTTAAGATCAAAGGCATGTGGTAGTACCATAGTGCAGCGGCTTGATGCAGTCGTATGCAGATGGCCCTCAAAGACCGCTGTGTGCTGAGCAGTGGAACTGTGGATCAAGGTTTAACCATTATGTGTGACCATCTCAATCCCATTGTGTGTCTCACTTTTTGTGCACTGATTTGTTCCTTCCAACAATAAGAATACATATATTCATTTGTGAAACCAGTCTACAGCAGAAAGCTTTTGTATATAAGGTCTTTTCATTGGGAGAGAAATGCAGGCTTCAGAGTATTAGAATTCATTGCCAAACGCTGGGAAAATTAAGGTTATTTGTCCCATTGTGGTCTCATTTGTGTGTGAGATAGAGAATTTAAAACTTTTTTTGTGCAGTGGAAAATGAACTCTTTGCCCTCTGCTCAGTCTTTTTCTGTCTGGTCTGTAACCACAGTATGGAACATGTTGAACAGCGAACATGCTTAAGTCATATATATCACATATATCATTAAGACATTATGTGAACTATGTCTGTGGAATGTAACCTTTGCAGACACGTTGACATGATCCTCAGAGTACAGTCTGTGTGTGTGTGTGTGTGTGTGTGTGTGTGCATTTATGTATAGGTTTGTGTGAGTGTGTGTGTGTGTGTATGTGTGTGAGAGAGAGAGAGAGAGCACAGGTCCATATCTGTGTATGACCCTTTAACCCGTCTGTCCGTGTTGCCCTATGTGCGTACGTGCAGGGCATGTTCAAAATAACACATCTCAGGTTATAGACGGTATTTCCCTGAATGTGTATGTGTGGGACGCTGGGGCCTATTTCTGTCACGTAATATGAAGACAGCTTCGTGTGAGCTGGTGAACTGGGCCCCGGTCATGGGAGGACATGTGGGGAGAGGGGTGTTCGTGTGTATGTGTGTGTGTGTGGGTGTGTGTGTGTGTGTATGATAAAGAGTAGCAGAGACTTATCTCTCTGTGTGTACTCTAGGTGTACTGTAAATTATCCATTTGCTGTAAAGTCAGGTCATGTGAAGAGGTTCATTAGTTTTTCCTGTGGAGGAAAACTCATTGGGGTGATTTACTCCAGGCCGCTTTGAAAAACTGATGATGCTGATGGTAATGAGGCTGCATGTGTGAAGGTAGCACAACTTGAGACTCATTTTTTGTACTCCCAGCTGAAGAGATAATGGAACAACAGCTTGAGGTTGACTGTGTATAGCTGAGAGGTCACTTCAGCTATGAGGAAGGCAAATATTTTCCTGCATGAACTGTGTTTACATTTCAGTTTAGTGAGGGCACAGCATTTGTTTTGCTAGCAGGTCAAGGGAGCATACCACAGACACAGGCTTGACAAGTTTTTTGTTCATCTACATTTTTTTGCTCACACGGAATGACTCACGTTTAAAAATGTATTTAATGCTTTTCATGGCACATTTAGAGTGTATTCAACTTTAAGATTTGTTGAGGTTGTGTCCAGCACCTGTCTGCATTCCAGGATTCTAGCTTTAAAGGTCGTTGTTTATTTCCATATACAGATGATGATATTCAGCTTTAGGTGCTCCCAGGAGGATTTCTGGCTGCCGTGAACCCTCGCCGGGATGCGTTCACTGGGTCTTTCTATTCATACATCAACACAACCGGCAGAACAATCATCCTCAATCACCCTTTTTTCTGTCTGTCACTCCGAACCCCAGACCATATTGGCGGTGCTCCCAAAAGCTAACGTGGCATCACATTCTTGACTAAACGTGCATAAAAACAAATTAGCCTGGCCCATACAATTTGCAAAGAGATGTGTGCAGCCAGCCAGCAAATAGATGTCATTCCAAACCAAGGTCATGATGGTATTGAGGCTGGAAATTTAGGATTGATGTTTGCACATGCCGGCCCCGGCCACTTTTCACTCTGAGTCTGACGAGTTTGACGCAGGCTTATTGGACAGGACCCACTGGGAGCAAGACAGCACAGAGAATACGGAGTATTCTCCACAACCTTATGATTTAGAGTTGAATATAAACTGTAACCTGGAATCATTTTGGAGCATATATTAATAATAAATTTGAGAGATAAAACACTTCCAAATGCATGCTTTAGTTTTCTGTGGTGGCGTTACCCATGTTTAGGTTTGAATTAAGGATTTGACCTTTAAGGAAATTAGTTGGTGAGGGACAGTATAAGACAAAATGATACAATTGACATTTACCAAATTCACAGCCTCTGATTTTGTTTGATATGATATTGTGCGTTGTGGCATTGGCACCTCCACTCACTGTCCAGAAAGCAAGATCAATATATCACTGTATATTGTTATATATCACAATTTGTATCATGTATAATTAAGCACATTCCTCGGTGGCATGAGTGGTGGATATCTACTGTGCACATGAATAATATATCCATTGATCTGTTTAACCTTTGAACAAAATTGTATTTTTCCACAATAAAATTCAATGCATTCAGCAAATATGATATTGCCACAGCACCTACTCTTAGGTACTTACACATGTGTACACTGTTTTCCTTTACACTACATCAGAGTCATCGGAATGTGTGGTAAATATATATTATAGTATCAGAGGCTTTCTCCCCTCCACGGTATGCAGAGTGGGGCTGTGTTGAGCAGAGCAGGGCCAGTCTAATAAGTCCCCAGGCTATGGCAGCCCGGCCTGTGGTAGGTGGATGATGGATCTCAGTGCCAGGGTACATAATGGTGGGACAGGGGAGCACTGGGGTGAAGGACAACGCTCTGCCCTCTCTCCTTAATCAGATGCAGATCAAGCTAAAAGCAACGGAGCAGCAAATCCCTCCTCTAACAGCAAGCCTGTAGACCCCACTCGATCCCTCTCTACTGCCTCTCTTTTTCCCTCCTTTGGCCCCCCCTTTCTTCATCCCCCTCTCTTTTCTTCTGATTGTCTTAGCAACAGAGCTTAGGGAGGAGACCAGAGGAGGAGATGGATGCTCGGAGGCCTTTACCACAAAGATCATATAGGATAAGTGCAAAAGCCCCTTGTGGCTTGTTGATAAAGTATTGATTTCTCCGCGAGCTGGTGTTTACGAATCACCTTGGAGGGAGTGACCCCGGAGACCTTAGGGTGTGAGGTAGGTGGGGGGGAGGCGGTAGAGGACACAAGGGGGTAATGTGAAGAATGAAGAAAGGGAATACAGAAGGAGCGAGATAGACAGATGAGGGAGGGTGAGATAGGAATTGATTGGGGACAAACCTGGCCGATAATTGAAGGGACGGATCAATGATGGTGGAATGGTGAATATGGGGTAAACGAGGCAAAAGGCAACAATGAATTCGGTTTCAGCATCTTAGTATGAGTGGACAACATAAAAGCAACCACCACCCCTGTGAATATACTCTATTACTCACCACACGCACACACATGGGTGCACAGACACACACACATGCACACACACGCACATGCATGAGTGTGCTGACACACTCAAATGCACACGCTCCTCGCTTTGATGCCCCTTCCCATTGTCTCTTATGAGATCAAGGCCTTGGTCGCAGCACTACGAAGAATATAAGGGACCCCCTCACGTTATCCTCAACCTAGACACTCTTTCCTGTCCTCTGTCGGGGAGCTGGTGGCAAACAATGTGTGTAAAGCCATTTTGGAGCATCCAGGGTAGTTCCAGGGTGACTGACACAGACAATGTCATTACCCTGGGGGGCTCGGAGGGGGCAGGGGCAGGCGAGACAGACACACCGCTCTCAGCTTTCAAGTCCAGTCTGAAAAGTTTAAGCCCCCCATTCATAGCTGTTTTTTCTTCATCCACCCCCAATGTCAAGGTGAAGGCCTTGGATTGCCTTGTGTGTGTGTGTGTGTGTGTGTGTGTGTCTGGCCCCTAAGAGGGATCATTTTAGATGGTTGCGTTTGCCCACAACTGATCAATAGGTCACCATTTAGTGAAAACTGAAAAATGAGACTAGCGTAGTCGGTTTTCCCTTGTGCACTGTGTACTTTTCTCCCATCCCGTCAACGCGATAAGTAATTCATGATTCTTCTGCTCAATGACATGGTGATGCGTAACAAATTCAGATTGCTCAATCTTGCGTAATCGTATGTTGTGTATGTGTATTGCTCAAGCTTTGAGGACAGTAATAATGGAAGAAGTGGGAAGAGAAAAAAAATATATATATAGATACAGCCACAAAGAAAGAAAGAAAGAAAGAAAGAAAGAAGAGCAAAAGCAAAACTGCCAGCTCCCACCATTCTTCCCCCCTTACACCTTGTTGTCAGGAAATCTAATTTGTACCCGCGGTCCACAGAGCCACCTGGCAACATATGCAGCATGCAAATGTGGCTCTGTTTTCAGCATTGCCAGTCGTAGAAGAGAGAGAGAGAGAGAGAGAGAGAGAGAGAGAGAGAGAGAGAGAGATCGCCCCGGAGGATTAATGACATCATTCTGTATGCACCTCTGGACTCCCAGACCGCCAGGATATTACCCACCTCTGACATAGAGGGATAGTGTTGGTTCTATGAAGGCACAACGTTAGGGGATCTATCTCTTCCTGCTAGCGTACAAAAAATAATGGGGCTGGTTCATCATCAGATTGCCGTGTCAGGTTTGGGAAAAAAATGAATACAAATGTGGCATAGTGAGAATAGATGGGTCTGAGACTGTGGGCTAGTTAGAGTGTACCGCCTGGGTCGCTGACAGCTTCACTAATGGCGGCTCTCCTTGCAAACACAGCAACACAACTTGCTGCAATAGGGCGTTGTGTGCGGTTGTTCAACATGCACTCAGGTTGGACATTATCCATCTTCTATGCTGATTATATTTAATGCTTTCTTTTGAGTCGACTGCAGTGTGTGGAACAGTATGTCTATTAGTAGATAAGAGGCGCTCAGGACAATGACTGCAGGTGGGTAAGCCATCCAATTGAAATGGAGCCCTCTGCACTTCATTGGCCATCTCTCCAGCAGAGAAGCTATCACAAACAAAATTAATCATCAAAGCGGCTATTGGTCTGTCAGCATTGTGGCTTCAATCTGGGGTCATCTAACATTAGATTTATTTATTTCTCTCTGTCTCTGTCTCTGTCTCTCTCTCTCTCTCTCTCTCTCTCTCTCTCTCTCTCTCTCGCTCTTATTTATTTCCGTTAGTGTGTTTGCTTTGTGGATTGTGGTGGCAAAAGTGTCAATATGGACCAACTGAAAATTGTAACCACACCTATTTAATTGCACAATAAAAGCTTGCCAAAACTGTCTCTCTCTCTCTCTCTCTCTCTCTCTCTCTCTCTCTCTCTCTCTCTCTCTCTCTCTCTCTCTCTCTCACACACACACAAACACACACACACACACACACACATCCACATCTATCCCATTTATCCTGTCCTCTGGATCCAGAGGCCCCTAGCTTCAAGGCCAGAGAAGGCCAGCCTAGGGGCTAGGCCTGTCCTATCCTCTTTCAGGCCCCGCAAAGCCAGCCACATCTGTTTAATGCATACATCCAGTCATGAGGTCATGAGGTGGGAATGTGACAGGGAGTAAAGGGGGCTCTGGCCTGGGGGATCATTAGCGCCAACGGCTATTGTGATTTTTGATAAGCACTGAGCTAAATAGCAAAAATAATGAAAAGCAAAATGGTGAGTGGCTGTGTGTTATATTACAAGATGTTTTGACGGTGTCCAAGGGGTGCCCACTCTCACACTATCATCATGGATCAAAGAGTGATGGAAAGGAGAAAGCACCTCTTTAATAATTCACAACTAAGAAACTTATTTTATGCTGAAACAACTTTAAGCCCAGTAACATACAGCTTGACCTGAATTTGGCCATTCCTCCTTCGTTCATCGGGGCATATGTCATTTCTCCTTGAACCCAAAGGTGCTCTGAGGTAAGAACAGCGCGTTTTTCACCCCCGGGCTCTGTCATTGAGACATAATGGGACCTGTCTGGCTGAGGGCCCTTTTTTGGTTTCCATCAAATGGAGAGGAGAATGGATCCCATAGGAAGGTATCAGTGTCCGTGCGATGCTCTCTGGTCCGACTGGGGAATGCCAAGAACAACACAGCGGGTTTAGTGCTTAGGACCCAGAGAGGAAATTACAAGCTAAAGACACTAGATCTTAGGACATTTCCAGGTATTTAAGGCTATTAATCTGCCGAATTCCTTAATGACAATATTATGGCTAGTTGGCTACTGCTAGTACTCTGTTTTCACTCTGTCTGCCTGTCTCTGAGCTGGGCACATGCACACACGCACACACGCAAGTGCACACACGCTATGCATGCACACACACACACAAACAAAGCAATATGCACACACAATAAATAATGCAAGGAGCTATACACAAACACTGACATGTACATGCTCACTCACTTGCTCACACACCACACATATACATGTACCACATAATACTTGAAGAAGGTCTACTCTTAACTGTGGCACACTGCCACACACTGGTCTGCTAGAGGTGCTGCTGCAGCTCTCTCTCTCTCTCTCTCTCTCTCCCTACTCTCTCTAGTACGTTTCTCATAACATCTTGTTTCATGTACTGCATGTCTGTCTCTCCGTCCTTTACTTCCTTTAGTTTTCCTGGCATGGTTCTAAAGGAAGAGAGGAGCATAGATGCATACACACCCTCGTATTGAGTGTGATACTGCAGTAAGAAGTCAGTTAGTATTAATCTCAGGTGATCTGGTCCCATACTCAGTGTTACTTTATCTCCCCTCCAGCATCCATTTCTGCCAAGAATCAAAACCAAAAGACACAAACACTCATTTGTGCCATCAGCCATCAGGCTGCTAAGTAGATCAGCATGAATTGGACAGACACTCATCTGCCTTAATGTAGACTGTTATTCTGTTAGTTCATGGTTGTGTGTTAATGTTACTGTCCTGTGTCTTGTGTTGCATTTGTGTGTACGTTAAGGTCAGGCATATTGGGTTTTTATTCACTGCAAATCATTTGGATTTATAATAAAGTCTGAATTGAACTAAACTGACCAAATCAAACAAACAAAAAACTGTTGTTTTCTTCTGCAAAAATGTGATAGGTGCCCAGCTCTTCTTCTCCAATGTCAGCATCTTCTGTCTGTCTGAGATACTTCCTCCTCTCCATCTCTCTTTTATGGAGTGATAACTTGATAGTGCTGCAGTGGCCATATGCACTAACCCCACCTCCCCCACCCCACCTCGGAGATTGAGGGAGAGGGTGACAGAGAGGAGAGAAAGGAGGAGGAGAAAGAATGAAGAGAGGTTGCGTCGACAAGGACAGGAAGCAAGAGGAGGGATTGAGGGAGTGAGAGAATGAGAGAAGGGAAAAGAAGGGGAAAAGATGTGCAGAGAGAGGGAGAAAGTGAGAGAGCAGCGCACTGTGTGACACGCGGACAGATGGTAGCCACGCTGCATGGCCGGGAAGGCACATGCGATAGCCGTGAACCATGGAAGAGTCTCCCACACCCACGCCTCTACTGTTGACACCTCTCAACGTACTCAGGCAGGGAGAGAGGAGGACAGGAGGGAGGGGAGGAGAGGGAACGGAGGCACAGGCAGGACACTGCTACTTACACTCTGTACCGCAAGACTGAGGTGTGTTGGAGGATTTGACGTGACAGACAGGACAGACATCTTCATATGTGATATCTATACTGTCTCTCTTCCTAGTTAGGGTGGAGAAGAGTAGAAGAGCATTGCATACTGCACTAGACCTCTGACGTTAGCAAGTGTCATCTCTTTGAAGAAACAAAACAACCTGTCTCTTTTTACAGTTATCTATTTGTCTTGGCCTCTTTTTGTGCCCTCTTTCACATTAACCACCCTATTCTCTTTACCACTCCCTCATTCCCTCCCACTCCTTTTATACCCGCCTTTCTCTCTCTGTCTGTTTTCCCTCTCTTCCCCCTTCATCGTACCCATGCAGGTTGGTCTGAGCGGTCCGTTGTGTTGTTTAATATGCACAGCCCATTCTTGCTCCTTCATTATTGTCCCGCTGGCGGCGGAGGCCCTTTTCTTTGGCCAGACAATGGGCGGCGTCGTGACAGAGAGCACGGTGGTCATGTCCCATTTGCCACCCTGCGCTATCTCTCTATCCTGCCCCCCTTCTCACCCGCCGCCCGCCTTTCAATAGCACCCTAATACTGTTACAGGAGAGAAAGACCTGGGAGCCTTCAATACGCCCCAAGCCTCCGGGGCCACAGCTATATACATACTATTAGCATAATTATAGCCTGAGAGAGAGAGAGAGAGAGGGAAAAAGACAGACAGACAGAGAAAGAGAGAGAGGCAGCAAAGGTGTTTGTAATGTGACAGTACCCCACCACCTCCCTCTCCCCACACACACACACACACACACACACATACACACACACACACACACACACACACACACATTCTTGTAAAGGACATTTGAATAGATCTACTATCGGATCTGGCCTGATCTCATCTAGGAACGGTTCACTTGGGGTTGGCTGCGGAGCGGCCCACTCGTGGGTGGGCAATTCTCCTGTCGGGGCCACGGTTGCCTGACTTTGAACTTGAACTCGGACCCTGGGGGTCGCCCAGATTGAAATTGAATTGAGGAGGGCTCCCCCTGGGATTCAGGGCTGGTAAATGCAGGCTGCGGCAGCTGTGGTCCTGGTGGGTTGTTTACATGTTAACATCTCCTCCCATTCACAGTGTTATATTGATGCAATATCTGCAGTTCCGCCTTAACAAGTTTGTCTGTCATGTATTTGAAGTTTCATTCCAAAACAAGGCGTGCACCATTCGAAAAAAAAAATGCTGCTCTTTATTTCAGAATGATTACTTGCATGAAACAAAAGCATATTATGGTTTCCTATTATGGTTCCGAGTCATCTTAGGACCTTTGATTACACTGTAATTTTGTGTGGTTCTTAAATACTGACTAGAACATTTTTTTTTTCCAAATGGATAAATAGTGTTTTGGAAGGAAACCATTTATTTTATCAGCATTTCTATTGTCTGATACACAGTGCAGTATCTATATGATCATTTTGTACATTTCCCAGTCAGAAATGATAAATAGAAAGATAAGTATGCAGCATTTACTCTTGTAAGATAACTCTGTACATTGCTTTTCAATGGACACATAATAACTCAGACACAGGATAATACAATACAAGCACCTCACAAGACCAGTGTATTGAAATTCCTCCATAAGTGCATCACAAATACTATTTTTCATCCTACACACACAGATACACACACAGACACACACAGACACACACCCATAGGCTGGCACACCTAAATACACACTCATACACATGCACACGCACACTGTGCCTTCATCTGGCAGCTACTGTACACTACACAACAGCTCTGTAGAGTAAAACGATGATCCATTCTCCACCCACTACATATTTTTCATAGAAAAGAATACCATGGCAATAGGAAAAGCCACCTCCTCGCTACCGCCGGCCCAGTCGTCCTGTTTTAGGGGCGGCTTTAAAGCATGTCACAAGACCTCATGCATAGTAAACAGTGCGGCCTCCATGGCTGACTGGTGAGCAATTTGCCTCGTAGATTGCCTGGCCCCGGGGCCTTGGAGCTATGTTTATGTATGAGCCCTCCTGTTTCATATGTATCGGCCCTGGATCATTTTCTACTCCCCCTCCCCGTTTTCTCCCTTGCAGAACTGATGGCATACACACACACACATACAGACACACACACAAATAAAAATACATATACACACACTGACAAATGTGCACACAAACACACATACACACACACGCACATGCATACAGACACACACACATAGCGTAAACATTAAGAGTGATGACCTGCACAAGGGGCGACACTGTCCCAGCAGATTACACTATTGTCAATACAAATAGAAATTTACTATACATGTGTCGCAGCTGCTGCTGCTTACCGTGGCAGTTGTGCTTTGCGGGGTGAGTGGAGATGTATTAGGAACATGGTGTCTGTGAAGGGGTTTTCACACGTCCTCATGTAGGCTATTTTACACCACCTTTAACCATATTTTCTAGCTAAAATAATCCAGTTACATCCTATGTTGAAGCTGGAAACTGTCGATTTGTGAGCAGTATATCATCAACACCTTTCCATAAGTGTAATTACAAGGCCAACATCAACTGTAAATAAAGATATTCCCAACATATTTCAGACCTTACTTTAAATTCCTGATGTCGTTGGCATGTGCTTCGAGACCGCATGCAGAGAGACAATTAAGAAACTGAATACATGTAAGATGAGACTCCGAGTTCATTAACCCTTCATCACTCCCACTGTTATCCCTCTCTCCTCCATTTCTCACATTCTCATCCTTCTCTCGTTCTTTCTTCTTGCTGGCTCTTTCACTCCTCTGCCCCCCCTTTTTCAACCCCCACCCTCCCTATCTCTGCATAATGAAAGACTAGACAGGTTTTAAAGATGCTCAAAGCCCATCTTTGACTAGAAAAGAGATGCTCAGTGTAAGACCGTTTCAAGAAATATTTACAACGTCAAAAGTCGGGCCGAAGATGTCCTCTATGTGTCAGCTAAGGGCGAAGCATCTCCAAAGGGCCCAAAATGTAATGGGTTTCACAGGACACAATTTGTTTGATATGAAATGATCCTCGGCAGACACAAAGTGGCCCCCATTAGGAGCCAAGCAGATTAGCGCAGTCCTCTGAGGGTCCGTGGCTCAGTGTCAGTGGTGGAGGACCCCTCTTATCTTTCATTAAGCGCACACAGCAGGGCGGATTCACCAGCCCAGAGAGAGAGGGGGAGGAACAGAGAGAGAGAGAGAGACCAAGAGAGAGTGAGGGAAAAGAAGCAAGAGAGAGAGAGAGATTGGTGGCGTTTAAAAAATCATTTCCACATATCATGGCCCCATCTCTAATTCAGTGCTGGAAGCGAAGGAGCCGTGGGGAATGCACAGCGTCTTTCTCTCCAAATGCCAAAATTGACCAGCAGGCACAGAGGAAATGAGGCTGAACACAAATACACACACACAAACACACAGATATGCAGACGCACGCATGCACATGCACACATGCAAACACACACACACACATGCACTCATGTGCATGCACATACACTTGCGCATACGGGCAGAGTATAAATACACAAACCCACAAAAAAGGCGCACAAATAAACATGCACCAGCAACAAACACATTTACACATGCCAAGTCTTGAATACAGACAAACACAAACCTCAAAAATGAGACCCACTCAGACACTCACAAGGGAATACCACCATTCACACACATACATACACCGCCGTGATGGCAGCATGCCATGCGGGTTCATGCCTAATCTGTGTTTGTTAATGGTTGGCGTGTGCTAATTACTGTCACCGTGCACCAGGGGCCCTCGCTGGCCAATCACCAACTAGCCTAGCCTCTGACCGGCCAATCGCTAGCCAGTCTAGCCTCTGAACCAAGGGGCTTCTGGGAGAGAGGGACTTTCAGCAGCAGTGAAGTTGGCCTTGGAACACTCGTCTAATGCTGGAGCATGGTGTGTGTAAGAGAGAGGAGGGAGAGAGAGAGGGATGGAAAGAGAGAGATCCTGTGTGTCTGTGTGTGTGTGTGTGTGTGTGTGTGTGTGTGTGTGAGAGAGAGAGAGAGAGATGCAGAGAGAAAAGGAGTGCTTCCGTGTGTGTGTGTGTGTGTGTGTGTACGTGTGGGAGCAGGAGCATGTGTGCTTGTCCGACTGTATGTGTGTGAGCAGCAGACGACAGAGTGGAAAGGAAAACAGGGCCTGAATATGGGCCAAGTCAACCACTCCACAGGCTCAAAGGCAGCAGTAATCCAGTGTTGACATGGTAATAGCCATGAGCTTAGTGTCAATTAGATAGAAACAATATGCTTACTCTACTGGAGTAAGTGGATAGTACCTTTTAAGTACAGCAAGCCTAGCGAGCTTCGATTTAAGTCGAAATTCAATGAGGCTGTGAATATTTCTTTTATTTCTGAGACTTTCCAAGGCAAGGTAAAAAGTCTGTTTCTTCTATTCTTTGATTATGACACCATCTCTACACCACATTTCACCCTCTTTACACCATTTTGAAACTCACACTCTGGTAGTGACAACAACCAACGTAGGATTTCAACACTATTTTGTGCTGGCATCACATTGTACCCCCAGAGGGGAGATGGCCTTATTACGTTTCAGTCACTCAGAATGGGTTTCTGGGCCATGACAATCTCAAACCACGCAGGCCACCATCATTCAGTGTCGATGAAAGAGGAGAGATACAAAGGGTGAAACCATCTTTGACATCCTTGGAATGGGTGGCCCTGAAGCCATGTGAGACATGTGGTGCATGTGTGTTTGTGTGCGCGCGTGTGTGTATGTGTGCGTGCATGCATGTATGTATGTTTCTGTGTTTATATAAATTGCCGCTTTGCTCCTCCGATGATGCCGTGGTACCAGTTGAGGCCAGAGGGTATGAGGGGGAGGGAATCATGTGATTGGATGATGCGTTACGCCATCTTAAACGATAGTGAGAGTCCATTTACAGCAATCGCACACTGACACTGCCCTGGAGGTGCACTAGGCAGCTGCTGGGTACCTGCAAACCAGCGCAGCATGTGTTCAGGTGCAGAACATGCATGCATACATAGTACATACAAACATATTGGCAGCTGTCAGTACGTATGTGTGCACACAATTAAAAATACATGCATACACACACAAACACACAGACTTTCGAACACAGAACATGCCCAAATAATGTTTAGGCACACAGACATTTACACTTCCACAAGGCTCTCTATTTTTTCTCTTAGATACACACGAATAGGCAGACAGACAGGCAGTCACACACACACACACACACACACACACACACACACACACACACACACAAACACACACAAACCATTTTAAATTTCCTTTTTCCCCATGTCACGACCCCTTGGTGTGCAGCCAAACACAAATACGCACACACATTTCCATCCTATCAAGTGTGACACTACCAAGTGCCCCGTAGTTTCACAAACAAAGAATGCACAGGTACAAACAACATCTCTTCAGTGAAAGAGTGCTGCACCCCCCTCCTCCACCGTCTATCCATCCTTCTACCGCTCCCTCTGTCCACCCATCTCATTTTTTCCTATTTTCCCTGAGCTGCGAGCTCCTCTCCATGAATACCTGAGCGTGGTGCATCTCAGAGTCAAGGTATTGTTTGCTTAAATTGGAAGGTGAGTGGGGGGAAGCCGGCTAATGCAGCAAACCACTTCAAAACCACTTTTCATCTTTCCCCTTCTTTCTTTTTTATCAGCCTCTCCATCATTTTCATTCGGCGTGTAGCCTGAGAAGGCCCCCCTTTCATCTGGGAGGGAGAAGGAGAGAGAGAGAGAGGAAGAGAAAAAAGAGATGGTGATGGCGTTGGGGTGATTATGTGTGAGCAGGTCTTAATGACTTCTCTCCTTCTGACTCCTCTCTGCTTATTATCCAGCCAAAACAGCCCACTGCCATCTATCAAGGCTACACCACTGAATATGTCCCTTACGGAGAGAGAGAGGAAGAGAGACACAGAGAGAGAGACTGAGAGGCAGAGATGAGGAAGAGAGACTTGCACTTTGCCAAACAATGGGACAAGAGGCATTTTGCACCGCTGCCAGGCTTGCCTTGAGAGTATAACTGAAGAGATTATGAGTGACCTTCTGAGGGTGATTTTTAAGGTTGCTGGTGAAGATGATATTTTCCAGCTTGGCTGTGACTGTATTTATCCGTAAACCAAAATGTGAAGCCAATTTTCTTTCAAATAGGTTCCTAGACATGGTGACAGGACTACTGCAGACCCATTTGCAGAGGGATGTCCAGGTCATGAAAGCCCTCGCTAAGCTATACCACCTTCCCATATGTACCATATTTAGACTAATAATATATTAAGGACGAACACAGAGTCACTCAGGCATCGGCCCCGCCCACCATACCTTTCATGCTGCAATTTTGTTTCCAAGGCCTGAGTTCTGAAACAAGGTCACTTATTCCTTGTCTTCTCTTGCAAACTTGAAAAGCCAAAGTTCACTGCCTGTTCCCTTTTCCCTTTCTATTCTGAAATTCTAGGGGCTTTCAGTGAGGTCACTGCACTGCCATATTAATAATAGATTTTAATTGATTTAACCTGGTCCTGAAGTGGGCTAAAACGCAAGCCCTGTCACTTTCAGAGGGCAGCAAGAGGGGAGCACGGTCCAGCACACATCTTTAAAAGCCCCTTGACGTGAGTCCGGGATGAAATATTTACGCCGTAGCGAGGACTGACCTCCCGCTGTAAAACCACGTTGTGATCTCCAATTGATTTCTGACAAGACAACTGGGGCGAGACAAAATGCAACCAGCACTGTCCGGCTAAACTAGTGAGTCTGCCCAGGCTGATTCCTGCTGTACTGAACTGACCTGGGGAAAACCTGGGGAATGGTCACCTTTAGCTGCCTTTAACTGTAAATTATTTTAGCTGAAGTTAAACAGCTGGTCCTGTGCTAGTTCTAGATGGTTTTAAGTGTTTGTTGAGGATGTGGCTATTTGGTGCAAACAACTAAGTATCATCATAAAGTCAGTCAAGTGGACATTTAAATGCTGCATTGAGCATCCTGCCTGCTATTCTGTTATAATTACAGGCAGACTAATTACCATGCAAAGGATGGTCCTTGAAAAGTCCCTACTTTTCAAGAATGAATGCTGAGGAAAATGATAAATATTGTTGCAAGTCCACATCGCTATAAACAAAACACCATCTGAATGGTTTCTACAGAAATTGACCACTCACTGAACTCTGACCTAACGATTTATTGTAGACATATATGTAGATTTACAAGTATTCAATATGTTTCTCTAATAAGTTCCGCTAAACTTGTGTGTTGTTTACTAATCCAACAGGCAGCGTTAAAATTATGCAGATTTATTCAGAACATTAGCATGATAAATTGGGAACAAAATGAAGCAGCTACACTTGAATTATTAAGATTATGAAAAATTATAATGAATGCTTTGCTCTTGATGTGACTTGTTTTCCTGATAAACAAAGGCCTCTAATTACCAGGGAAACATCTGGGGACTTTGGTAACCTTCATTAATCTAGCCCAATCCCACCATTCATCTCCCTGCAGAGTTTCACATTAGAAAGGATAAGTGCACCAGTGACACTGCATATAAATGGTTACCAGTTATCAGACACATTCTCTCCTGTTACTTTTTGGCATCTTCCCACACCTCAGGGATATTGCCCGATAAATGTCTTCTGCTAGTACCACATCCGCCAATTTCACTGTCCCCGAGTGTTAATTGCAAGATAATAAACATTGATTACAAGTCAGGTTGCTAGTACCCAGACTGCTTCAAAAAGGCTACAGCAGTTTCATATTCCAAGAACAGATAATGTTGAGCAATTCTATAGCCAAAGCTAGCTATCCTTACTGATTCTGTACATATTCCCAAAGGCCAGAGCATTTTGGGTTCCTCTCAGACATGATAATGAATGTCATATTCAACCTGGGCTTGCACCACATATATTTCAAATCTTTTTTTCCAGTTCATATCCATCCTGTTCATCCAGAAAGTAGGGATTCTCCAGCTCAGATCCAACACATCAATCCATCATGTTTTGCAGGTGGTGTGTGTGTATGCATTTTTATCTTTCTGTTCGTCTGTCTGTCTGTCTGGGCATATGGTTGTTTGTGTCTGTGAGTGTGACTATGAGTGTGTATGTCTGTGTGTGTCGGTTCTGTGTGTGTGTTCCCAGACTCCTCATACCTCTCGCGGCGTGTGAGCCGGGGGTAGCGGTGTGTGGATAACCCCTACGACCGGGGCCCCAGGCTGATAGAAAACCTGGCCCAGACAGAGAGGAGAGAGCCGGGAGATGAGGCCGGATCAGACTGGGAGTGTGAGGAGTGATGGAGGGCCTTGACCAGGTGTGTGTGTGTGAATGAGGTGATGGAGGATTTGCTGGATGGGTAGGGGAGGGGGGGAAAGGGGGTGTTGTCAGAGATCTTTTAAAGTTTCAGCAATCATTTGTTTAGTCAGTGTGTGTTGTGCTCTATTGTGGATTGTGCACATGTGCATTGTGTATGTACAATGAAGGTAGTCAATGTGCGCCTGTGTGTGTGCATGTGTGTGTGTGTGTGTGCTGCTCCCTCTCTGACCTGCAGGATGAGTAGGGGGGAGACTCCTGCTGATTAATGGGCCTGTCTGCTCTCCCATGGTGGCACGCCTCCAAACTAAATTTGGCCACTGCTGGCTAGCAGGGTCAGGTGCAGGCAATGGAGACATTAGGGAGGGCCTGCCTCACAGCAGCATTGTCTGTAGGTTGCTGGACCTCAGCACCAGGAGAGCCTGGAATAGGCTAAGACAGGTCATCTGCTGCATTGTTAAAGGTACTATGTATATTCAGGGACTGTTATTATAGGAGAAACCTGTAAGGGGCCTGTTCAGTTGAAATAATACTAAATAAACTTCCAAGAAATGTTGAAGGGGCCTGTGGATCTGAAGTAAATCATATGGAGAGTCCAACCAACTTAACAGTGAGGTTTCGTAGTCTAGTGATTGGCCAACTAGAAAGAAAGACTTCAGCCACTAGCTACATTTATGACCATGAAAGGATCCGAATAGGTCACCAGAATGGAGATGGTCCATTTTTAATTTTCAAGGATGTAAAATATCCTTCTGTATCACTGTCCTGTGACCAGTGACCAGCTCAGCCAGGTACAACCCGAAAAAACAGAGCAGGGATGTTAACTTCTGTTCTCACCAGCCACAGGGAGAAGGGGAGGGGTCGGTTGCAAGGCCTATCGGACAAAGGGCAGGGGCGGAGCAGAACTAGGCGCTATGGACCAATTCAAACATATTCATAGTCTTAAAATACCCATAAAATGACATCATGTTCTATTTCATGATTCCTGATACCGGTGCGAGAGGCAGCACTGTAACCACGGCCATCAGCATCCCACTCACCACCACACATCCATCCCCCACAATGACATTTCCTCTTCCATCTCACAGTGCAATCAGCATTATCCATTATGTATTCTCTACCAGGTAGCAAGCACAACTTGACCAATTACAGACACAATGATAGACCCCGCAGCTCATTTTTCCCTGTGTTTTTGCCAGCGCTGTCATGGCGACCTCTACAACGAACGAACGTCAAGACTGGTTGGCGGGTCACCCGAGGTGGGCAATGTGAGTACATAATTACAGCTTGGGAACATTTGCCCTTTGCAAATTGTATGAAATGCATAGTGGCTAATTGGGCCACTCTGGCATTTGTGGAGTTCACCGGGTCATCTTTTATGTGACGGCCATTATCACTAAAGTGATAAGAGTGAGAGGCCCACTCAACTCCCTCTGGTTCCTTTGCTGTATCCATAGAAATAACTGGGATTGGGTCAAGTTGAGGAAGACATTACATAGTGGGCCGGTACAGGTCATAAAATAAAGCTGTTTTGTCCAAAAGTGGGGGTTTCACCTTAGGCTGCTGAATCTAAGAAATGATCCTCTCATATTAATTACATTAAGGTAAAAAGTTACTATTTGAATCAGGCACACCACATTTTGAAAGGTGTTCAGAGTAATAGAATATACACAATTATCCCTATCTCCCTAGTAGTCCCTAGTAGTTTCTGTGATAATTATGTGGTAATAAAAATTGAAAAATCATTGAATCATTTTGACTCAGAAATTATTACCTTCCTGCTAACATAAGTGAATTGAAGCTGCGTTCCACTGATGGTGGAATTTAGCGGTCAAAATTCTGTGATACCACAATGTGGACAAATGAGTCTTCGCACCACAGCCGCTGCCTACTGCTCCCATAGAGCACAGCTCAGTTTGAGAGTTTAAGGATTTGTGTCTGATTGAGAGATAACTGGGCTTTTTGCAACTTAAATGAAAGAAAAAAACAACAACGGAAGACTGAAATTTCTTACAAAATGCAACCTTAAGTCTCTGATTTGTGCTTTTGAGAACCACAGCCTCGCTGAAAAATGTTGTTTATCTTTTGAATGTATTCATTAACCACATACAAAGCTGCTTGGCCATTAACAGTGACAATAGCACACCCCTTGACCTTCAGAAACCCTCAGCTCATTTCATCATGTATAAAAAAAAAACCTTATACCGTTCTAAATCCCCCCTCTTTGACGGCAAACTTCTACCATTCCACAGACACCTCCCAGTTCACTGTGAGGCAGGAATGTGCTAAATCCTCCTCAGGTGGGGGAGTCAGCCAGGCAGCCATCGGCAGGCTCCATTCTTATACAGACTGATAAATCTCTCCCCTTGTATCCACACCCCTACATTAAGTAAAGGTAGCGCCATCTGCTCCCTATTAATTCCCCGGCAGGCGACTTATCACCTCAACCCTGATGACCCCGTGTGCCTCCTATCTCCTCCCTTCTCCTCTCCTCTCCTTCCCTCTCCTCTCCTCTTCTCCCCTCCACTCCCTCATTCCTGAACCCCATTCGTCTCATCCTCTGCATGTTTTATACACTACAGTTGAAGAGGTTTGTTGACATTTCATTTTACTGCGCCTTAGAATATAGATTTATTTACAGACACACACACACATACACACACACACACACACACACTTTATAACCTTTTACTAACTGCTAAACTCTCCAGCAGTCCAACTCCCCCCTATGTCCCTGTGGTGAGTTCAGTGGACAAGTCTGGTCCTCTAGGTCAATGGCAAATGAGAAGCAGAGCTTTAGGATTAGGGAGGAGATAGCTGAGGGTTCAGGAGCCTTTCTCTGGCTTTGATTAGCTCCCCCACTTGATTAAATGCCCATCGTGGAGAAAAAAAGGATGAAAATTGGATGAGGGGAGAAGAAGAGAAGGGAAGGGAGAGAGAGAGAGAGAGTCAAGGCCATTTGTTTTCTCAGCTGGGGCTAGTTCAAGTGGTCCTCTCTCGCAGCCCTCTGGCCTGGGTTCACACACACACAGACACACACACACACACACACACAGACACACACACACACACACACACACGTTCACATGCGTACACGCACACACACATCAATAAAAATGGCTTGGGGGAGGGCAGAATAAGTCAAAAGATTGGGTTGGCTCTGCAAGTCCACTCACTCTCTTACTTTCCAGTCCCATCTCTCACTCACTTGTTTACCCCCTCATCTCTCTCTCTCTCTCTCTCTCTCTTTGTCTCTTCCCCCACTGTACTCTCTCCCAGTCTGGCCTGTCAGGGTAACCTGACTCCGGCGGCTTCTGACACGATCCAGACCGCCCGTAGCCCCTGCCCAACACTTTCACCACCAGAGCCAGGCAGTAAAACAACCAGATTACTACCACATGTTCCCCTCTCTCTCTTTCTCTCTCTCTCTCTCCCTCTCTCTCTCTCCCCCCCTCTCTCTGTCTGCCGTTGGCAGGCAGCCCCCACCGCCACCACTGTTAGTTGGCCTCAGGAACACAGGCCACACCAAAAACCCCCCGAGCGGGGAAAACCGACCCAACCTGTACAGCGGGGAGGTGGGGGGGGGCAGGGGGGGGGGGGTTGACCTGTATGTGTGTGTATGTGTAGTCCGGATCAACAGTAACAGACTTGATGTGGCATCTACTGCACTGCAAAGTTTTGTGTGTATATGTGTGTTTATGTGTGTGTGTGTGTGCGAGAGGAGAGGAGAGGAGAGGAGGGGACGGGAGAGGAGAGGAGAGGAGAGGAGAGGAGAGGAAGTGAGGGTAGCAGGTTATTCATAGTGAGATCAGTCGTGGGGCAGGAGTTTTACCATTCCGCTCATTGATCAGTGACAGTAGACAAGCAAGTTAATGTCCAGGAATATTAACAACTGCCATCTAGCGTTCACCTGGGTAATGTTCGGGGGACTTAAACCTATAACATATGACCACTTCCTCTCCTTCCATAAGCCTCTCTCTGCAGCTTTTATTAATTTTTCTCAAACTTCATAACAAACTCATTAAGGATTCCTCATTTTTACACTGTAATTACCCGAAATCATGACTAATAGTCAAGCTGAGGCTTTTTTTTAATGAGTTCATCTTGATTATGATTATTATGCTGCATCTCCAACACTGCCTGATCTTAAGAGACTTATCAGTCCCCTTTTGACTTTGCACCTGCACAATGTTCCTTCCCTTCACCACGCTTTGTTGGCAAGAGCCATTTTGGTCATTCTGCATGCCCAGACACATTATCAACTTCCAATTACACTCTCACTCTCTGTTCTCCCTGCTCAAATGAACCAGCTGGTGATACAGTAACACTGCATTACAACACATTGGCCACATGCACATTCTTAAAATAAGAGGTCTTCCTATCACAAATAACCCTAATATGAACTTAATGCGGAGTAATGAATCTGTTGGAGTTTCATTCCGGCATACTGGAAAGTTAATAAAACAATATTGCGATTGGTGAGGAAAGAGAGCCCCGTGGACCAAGCTTTAGATTAGGCCCCTAATGGCTCTGAAGCCGGGGGCTAAATTGAAATGTAAAACCCAGAGCGAGACCCTATTTCACCCTTATCTGTGTGAGCGACGAGCCTGCCTCCCCCGACTGAGATTGGGGCCATCGAGTTGGATGAACTGCAATTTGCTTTGTTAGAGGTAGGTGTATATGCACGCCCAGCCCGGATCACAGTATAGAGATATAGAATGCGTGTTTAGAATGTGATGCATCGGAATGAATGACTGAGGTTCAATGTCTCTCTGTCTCGCTCTCTCTCTCTCCCTCTCTCTTTTCACAATCCTCATTTTAAGTTAGGCTATATTACAATCAAGCATTCGGGGCAAGGTTCCCTCTAGTATTATGCTGGGACATGCAAATGATGAACACGCTCGCTAAAACCAAGTTGTCTCTTTTCTAACGTTTTTGATACATATTTGCACATCATATCAATCAAACACTCGCTGTCTGAGAAGAAATTAGAGAGTGTTTACATTGCGAAAGCTTGAGCTTCCTTTGATGAAGATGGCAGGATTCAGATGGAGTACATGCTTCAGACTTTGTGGCTTTGGATTGGTTGCACTAAAACACACAAACACACAATCACTCCCATCCGCTCTCTCCCTCTCCCTCCCCTCATTTCCTCAGTCAACAGTCCACTCGTCCACCTGTTCCCATTATGTTACCGCGGTGATATCTCTCTCTCTCTCCCCCTCCTCCACCTCTCCCCAACACTCCTTCCTTCCTCCCCTCTCACCCTAATATCCTCCTTTTTCCTTTATCTCTCCTCCTTTTACCACCACTGGTGCCTCCATTGCTGACCGTTCATTACCCTAATCAAATCCAGCAGCTGAACAAGCCGCTCACTGCCACTCCATTGGGCTGTTTTTTTTTTTTTTGTGTTTTTTTTTATCCCCGGATTCATTTGCATATGCGTCCAGTTAATTAGCGTGGGGGCCGCAGGTGCGTGGTGATAATCATTATTAAACATGACAGTCACCTGTGACCGTGCTGCTCCTCAATCCCTGCCCCCCTCACTCTCACTCTCTCACACACACACACACACACACACTCACACACACACACACACACACACACACACACACACACATGCACACACCATCCACCACCCCTCCTCTACCTCTGCAGCCCCCTCTCTGCCTGAAAATTATGGACCATCAAGGAGCATAGCCAGTGATGATGTAATTTCCTGTTTCTATTTTAGCAGTTTAGTTTGATCAGTAACGCCTGCAGTATGGTTTCCAGCCACTGTAAGCTATGCAGGTTTTGGAGAAAAAAGAGCTATCTCCAAACTCATATCATGTTCAGTGTCTCCAGGCCGTAAGATGTAACAAGAAAAGAAATGAAATAAAAGGATGTCTTCTTTCCCTGCTGAGAGAGAGAGAGAGAGACAGAGTGAGAGAGAGAGAGAGAGAGAGAGACAGAGAGAGAGAGAGAGAGAGAGAGAGAGAGAGGATTGTTTGTCTGTTGGGAGCCCTGGTTCCTGGTTCCTGGCAAACACCCACTACATTGTCACATGCCAGACACCCAGAGTGCCTCACCCCATTAGACAGGCCAAGATTTCTCTGTCTGTGCCAGTGTCAGCGTGCATGTGTGTGCATGACACCCATGCACATTCACATTTATGTCTGTGTGTGTTTGAGTGTCTGTGTGTGTGTTTGAAAGAGAAAAATAGAGATCCTTGGGGTGTGTGTGTGTGTGTGTGTGTGTGCTTGAATTGCAGAGGCATGTGTGTGTGTATGTGTAATATAATATACCCCTGATGATAGGTTATACTGCGGTAAGTTGATTTGATAGGGTCTGACAGTTACAACTTATTTAGCCCCCACTTTTATTCCAGTGGGTGAGGCAGACTTTCAAGTGGATGAATAGAGGTTAAATTAAATGTTATTAAAGTAGTTTTCGTCTCTTTTTCAGCTATTGCCCATATGGAGTATTATTATTATTCAATGCGCTGTTGTAGGTCTCAGTGAATGATAAGCAGGATGGAAGTCTCAATGCAGCTACATTATTAGAGAAATGGACAAAAATAGAACATTACCCCATAATAAAGGAAGAAGTTTCCTGAGTTTCCCCAAACACCAGTATCCTCCTCCAATATGCTCCATTCAGTGAACAGTGAAACATTTTAGTGCCAAAATGCTTTTGGTAAACTTTATACTGCAGATCATTAGAAAGCAATGGTAAGTAAAGATAAATCATACTTAATCTAAATAGGGAAAATATCAAGAGATACCATGAATTCTGTGTAACAGGGCCTATAGAGAGGACAGTGATACTGTAGTATCTGCGCTGGGCCTCACTGCCCTATAAATTGAGCTGTGTCTCCCTCTGCTGTATGTTTGGTGACAGTGTAGTACATCATTGGTTGCTGGAAGGAAAGCTAAAACATTGTTTTTATATGCTATTTCTTTTTTTGGTCACACTTTATGTGGATAGTCCAATGTTGATACTCAACTTCTTATCAAGTGACTATAATGTGCAAAGGTCTACTGAGTTTCAAGTGATTGAAACTCAGCAGACTTTAAGTGATAGTGATTGTGTGAAAAGTAGTCAATAGATATTCAATGTCTGGGCTAATCTTAGGGTCAGGTTATGATCAGGCTAGGGTTGGGTTTAGATTAAAAAATGGGGTCAACGTTAGGATTAGGCTAGGTCAGGGTTAGGATTACATAGTCTGTAGAGATGGAATAGGCAAGTGACACTTTGTTGAAACTCTACTTTTTGTCACCTGATAGTTGATTGGACCATCCAAAGTAAAGTGTTACTTTAGTTGTTGTTTTTTATTATTATTAATCATATAATATACCCTAATAGTCTGACTTCAATTTGTGCAGTTTGCATCAAATGTGTTCTGCATCTTTGCTTGATTTATTTGGTGAACCCTGAAACCTATTGTGTGAAGTAAAGACCCTGCACAATGGGTTGGATTGTTTGGTAATTCCACTTGTATGATCATTACACCCAAGATAAGTTGAAGTGATGCATTTGAAATAGCTGCATATTTGAACATAATAGCTCACTGTCTTCAGTATAGTGTTCTGTTTCCACTCTGGCCACCCATTCTAAAAATGCATACACTCATGGTTGTGTAAGATGTTTTGGATGAAAGTGTCTACCAAATGTTTTTAGATTTACAGATATATTACAGTGAGTGAAATTAATTGCAGATGCCCTGGAGGAAGAGCGAAGGAACTAGTTTTAACATTAATTTTAATTCATTTAAACATGCATGTACAGTACATACACTTATACACAAGGTATATAAATATATCATAGATTGATAGATAGATAGATAGATAGATAGATAGAT
Source organism: Centroberyx affinis (assembly GCF_046629955.1). Classification (NCBI taxonomy): domain Eukaryota; kingdom Metazoa; phylum Chordata; class Actinopteri; order Beryciformes; family Berycidae; genus Centroberyx; species Centroberyx affinis. Next base: position 58,303 of record NW_027279119.1, read on the forward strand.
AGATAGATATACATATGCATAATAATATATTTACACATGGGATTATGTTCTGTTTGTTTTAGCTTATGTACACTGTGTTGTACATAAGGACAGTCGCATTCCAAACAGGCGTACCTTCTCTGACTCTTCCACACCTAGCTCATGTACAGACATTTGCATGTGCATACTATAATACATTTGTACATGCTCACGCACTCACATACACAGATGCGTTTGAATAAACACAGAGAACACTAGTGCACACAGACATGTACGCATTCACACACACACACACACACACACACACACACACACACACACACACACATACACACACACACACACACAGGCACAATGTAGAAAGCATTACATCTCAAACCCTCACATCACCTGATATGGAAACCAATAATGATTCAGTAGGATGCAAGATCTCACATTTCAAGTGTCTGCCAAAGTTTGTTGTTTGAATGAATTCAACAACTAATCATTATTACAGTAGCTCTATAACTAGTCCATTCCACTTGAGACAAGATAGTATTGCTCACACTACTGCACAACTATTAGTTCAGACATAAAAACAAAAATCTCTGGACCCCCTCTTGAAAGCGACTGCCCAGACAAAACAATACTGTTTGTTTTTAAGGCATTATCTTTACATCACTTCTGCCTTATTATATTGTTTTCAGTGGGAGAATCACATGAAGGATGGGAAAAAAAAGATAAGCAAAAAAGGTTTTAAGCTGGGTTTGAACACAGTGATGTGAGTAGGCTATTTAAATATGTATATGCATGGTATGTATCCTGCAAATAATGTTATAATACAATAATGTTTCCATTCCACATCTTCCATAAGGAGCTCAGTTCCTCCCCAAAAAACCCACAATTTTCTAGCAGCTGGCAAGCTGTCACTCAAAATATCACCTCACCAAGGTTGCAGTTAGAAAAAAAAATGCTGATGAATGAATGAATGAAAATGAGATATGTCCACAATTTAAAAAAAAAAAAAGACACACACTTTCCCATACTGACTGCTGGCATGAACGCCGTTATGGGTTAGCATTGAAGTTAGTAGTTATCTGAAGACATTTGCAGTCATTTATGTTTTTTTCAGGTATTGCCTGCTGAGTTTTTCAGCTAGTATTTTTTCCCTAAATGGATATATAGCGTTTCGGAATGAAACCCTTGTGTATGTGTGTGTATGTGTGTGTGTGTGAGATGTATATTGTATGTGTGTGTATGTTTGTGCATATGCACTACAGATTTTTACAGTACTCTGTCCCAGAAGGTGATAGATGATGATGGATTATAATTTGGAAGACACAAAAATAACAAGTGAGTCTGTATTGTACAGCAGGTAAAATCCATACTAGGCCCCAACAGACACAAAGCCTCTTCGCCTCTTGGGGCTGGGCAGTGTGCCAGACCCCTCCTTTCACCGCCTGCATCAGGACCGAGTGGTGGCATCATGCCCACATGAGGGAACGGAGGTGACTCCCTGGGGAGAGCCCTCCCAGGCCAGATGGGGGGGTGGAGGGTGGGGGCTCCACTCTATAGCTCACACAGTTTATAGTTTGGCAAAGCTTATGACACATTTCGGAAGGACATTTCTCAATCAGACAATCCTATTTCTTTTCGTGGTTGCTCCACAACAATGTAACTTAACTCCTGAGCCTGAGCCCATCCACCATAAAGTAGAGAGGTGTGTCAGTGGAATGGGCATCACTCCTAAATACTACTGCCTTAACAGCAGTGGAATGGGCCTTTAATAACCTGTGTGATGTTGGAATCAATGCAGTGGCAGTAAAAGGTCTTAAGTGTGCAGTCCACTTGACTGCGAGTGGGAATGAGGTCTTTTCAGTCATAAAACTTTTTATAATGGCCACATTGTCTATTTTGTGTATGGCTACTATTGAATGTCACATAACAGAGATACAATTAGATATAGGCTGCTATTTTACAGATGCAACTTGACACCCAAACAATTCCAAAATTGTTTACACAGTTTAGCATGCTATTAGTAAAGCACATAGCCTGTAAGTGTTTGAATGAAGCCTTGTTCAAGTTTCAGGCAGATCTCAGGTCCTCTAAGCAGGTGCCTGACAGTGCAGTGTGTATTGATGTGTCTGTGGTTGGTGGATTGGAGCCAAACATCCAGAAGCTTCTGTCTTGCAGTTGTATCTCTGTCCGACCCACCGGTCTCTGTGCATCGAACTACAAGCTCTGTGCAGGAGAGGTGGATGAAGACAGGAAAGTGGGGGGGATGAGGAAGGGAAAATCTCTAGGAATTTATATTGTAATTAAGTCATTAGGAATTTTAAACTTATGTATTGATTATTCATAAAGAATACATGCTTTGTAAGGTACATTGTTAAACTGCATTATTCCTGAAAATGGTCCTTTTCCACTGCTTTGGCACTGGCAGTTGTGTTTGCAATCCAATATCCACTAGATGGCAGCATGTTTACTTCATACTACTGTCTCAGCAAACCCTCCATGGGGATTGCCTGATCCCCATCTGAACCGCGTCAGATAACTGATCCGGCTCAGCTGATGCCTCCCAGGAGTAGTAGTGCAAGTGACTTATGGAGCATAACTTTAAATATCAATCATAGTATGACGACTTCTTTGCCTGTATGTTTGCTTTTGACGTTATTTATCATCAAGTGGTGTAATTACAAATAGGAGAACAGGAGACGTGCTTACCAATGGAAGACAGAAGTGTGTGTGTATATATATATGTGTGTGTGTGTGTGTGTGTCGCTTATATGTGTGTACATTTGTGTGAGTGCAAATGTGAGTAGTTTCGTGTCTTCTTCTCTGTGCACATACAGTATGTTTGCATACATGAGCATGTGCACCCATGCATGCTTTGATTGATGCTTTCATATACAGTAGGCTACATGTGTGCTTCAGAAGAAAATGATACACATTATGCAATAAGCAGTGGCAGCCATGAGTGTGTGCGACAGTTGGGAAGGGCGAGCTGAGAGAGAGACAGATTGCAAAGGAGCTCTTGGGGGACGGGCCTGAAGGTTTTGGCCCTTGTTAATTATTGAAGCAACAGCATTTGCTTTTGTGCTACGCTCAGCAACGTGTCACTTTGCCCTGCAGTCACAGATTGGACACACAAAAGACCAACAATGCTGCTTAATAATCTATCAAATACATACTATTGTCATGGGGTCAATTGTTGGTCGATCGTAGACTTCAATTCACCAACAGATATTGTGTGGAAACTATTGATTATGTCCATTGACTACTGTGTTTTGACTGATTCTGTTACAAAAGAAACCATGGATCAATGTGTGATTTTAGAAGCTAAACATACCAACATAAGCAGATAGATTACAACAGAGTGAAACGAAAATTGGATATGGCATACGGAGGACATTCCCCTTAAATGCTCTTACAGTATGTACAGTATTTGCCTTATGAAATCTCTTCTATTCAAATGATATATGTATGTATTTGTGTTTTTATTGTCTTGCATCTCTCAAAACATGCCCCTTTCATTTCAATCTTGAATCAATCTTGAATTTAATGATATCTCCACAACAGCTCAAGACATTTGGAAAAACCTGATGAATAGAAACGTATTGCTCCACGTCTTTTACTGTGGTCAATCCATACACCCCGGTGCAGCATGTTCCTCTGATCTTTTCTTAGCCCCATCTCTGGGCCTGAGGCGGCTTTTATTCAGGTGGAAAATGGAGGTTAGACTTAACTGGACAGAAGGCACTGCAGGGGAGTGGGATGGGGGATGGGCGCATCATCTTGCCTGTTGTGGTTGATGTTGGCGATTCTTGGGAGAAGTAGGTCAAAGGTAGGTCAGCTTCTCCACTACAAGACAAGTCCATCTAGTTGGTATTATTATGAGTTATGCTCCCTGTTTGTGAGATATGGTGGGAGGCAGAGGGGGGGAAGTCGGTCCATCATCCTTGGGATTTGATTAGATGGCTGAGATGTATACAGTCATCCTCAGACAAACTGTTCGGTCATTGTGTCTGCTGTTGGATCGGATCATATGTTGTCCTGAAGTCTCCTCATCCATCACTTTTCCATATGCAGACTCTGGGCCTCCACCAATCAGAGCTAATTCCCATGTCGATGGAGGGCTGCATGTTATAAATCACAAGGCTTTAGCAGAATTTATTGGGACACTAGGATTGTGTGTGTGTATGTGTGTGTGTGTGCGTGTGTGTGTGTTGCAGATGTGCCTCTCAACCTCAGAGTATTGGAGGAAGGTCTACTAGTTATTACTGCAATCATGAAAGGCTGTTTTATTTTCTCTGTGGCCACAAAAGAGGCTTTTCAAGGCTGTATTGTGAGTAGCGTAACAGTAAGCATTCAACTGCCTGTTTGCTTTCTGAAAAGCCTGTAGGATTCTCCTCTGTATCATTATTTCTCTCTCTCTCTCTCTCCCTCTCCTTCTCTGAAACCCTGAAACCTACCTATGCAATACTCAGGAAAACAAAGGAGAACTTTGGCCAAATCCATTGTATTGATCAGGTAGAGCATGCATTACCCTAAGCCTTGAAATCAAATACAGTTGTTTACATTCTTGATATTCATCACTGGACCTTGTTTCCAATACATATCTGTCTCCAAAGCTCAAAAATGAATGTATTCACCAGAGCAATGGTGTACAAATTGCCACAAAAACCTACAGTATTTGCACTAGTGTCCCCAGTTATAAAATGTGCAGTGCATCTTACTTTCACAAGGAGAACACTTGTTATTGATTTGTCATTTTTAGACTTTATTGATATTTGACTGTTGAAATGTGCTTTGATGAATGCCCCTTTAAGATAAGAACTATTGTGATGACCAAAATGCGGTGGATTACTTAAACAGAAGAAAATAATAGTGGCAAAAACTTTATTAATTATTTATACATGTATGTTATTTGTTTTCATTCAATTCAAACATTCAGGCTGTTATATTCGTACTAGGTTTGTACAAAATTGTGAAATGTGTTTATTAAATGTTAGTTATTAAATGTGTTTTTCGGTCAGAAATGTGCTTTCTATAGTGATTTATGCATTAGCCTATGCTTAAAAAACTTCATTTTTAATATTTTCTTTTCCAAATAATAATGGAAAAGTGGCAGTACAGAGCTGGTGGGAGTGACAGCAGATGGAGCAGAGAGATAAGAAGATCCAGACAACACATCCATATCTACTTACATTATGAAACTGATGGAGACAAAAACAGATTCCTTGTCTCCCCAGCTGACCTTGGCGGCGGCCTAGCTGCCACTCGAGGGCAGAAACCCAAATAACCCAGCCATGAAAATAAAAATCAATGCAGGAAGCAGATCTGTTGCCAGAAGGTAGTCCTCCAAGGTCAACATCCCCGGCTGGCTCGCTATCACGTTCTGCTTCCCACCCAGTCTCACAGATGTAGGCAAACAACAGACGAGGAAAAAGAAGAAAAACGCCCACAACAACATTCCTTCCACCTCAGATCAGCAGTTAGCTTGTTTCTAGCTAGCAAGCACATGGCAATTGGGTGAATCCATTTTCTGATCATGTTTAGACAAGGATACCTAGCTAGCTGGGTGCATCTCTCTAGTTTGTTGTGATTGTGGTTGTATCACAGCTGGGTTGTCTACTTCAAGGAAATAGCTGAAAACTGACTCTAAGAGCTGACTCTCAATACTGATACTTCAATCCTAGACTCCTGGTTAGTGAATCAGAGTCTAAATTAAGTGGAACTTATTTGTTCCCAGCATTCTTAATATTCAACTGAATGTTTTAGTTGATGTTTGGTGAATGTGTTAATTGATAATAGTGGCTACATTTTTGTAAATTGTTTGTGCCTGTCTCTGGTTTGTATTTCTCTGTAGGTAAACTTGGCATGCTTGAAAAAGAGTTTCCCCGTCCTTCAATCTGCTTTCCAAATATTACATAATGGTCAAAAGAAAATTTATGAAATCCATGTTGCTATAGTGGAAATTACTGATTCTAGATGATAGATTTCATAAAGGACTTAAGAGGAGTGGAAATCCTGTCTTTGCTAATCAATGCTCAAGTCAGTAGCAGCTGTCACCAAGATGGATAATTAGTATCAATTTAAAATGGTGGAGCAAGGCAGCTGATTTGATTTGATTCCCATGACAATAGAAGTAGTTTGATTTTAATCACTACTTCAAGTTCTGGAAATACCATATTCTAGTGATATGCAAAAATATCCACACAAATTAATATGTACTAAATCTTTTGTAGTTTTATTGGTGCCAGACATTCCTCATACCTCAGATGCTAATTTGCCACGCCCCCTTTTAATAATAATGCAATGTCAGTTGAGGTTTGGATCTAAAACGAGAACCTGGTAATTTGAAAGCAATCTGAGAGCTTATTTGCATGTCTCCATCCAAATGAGCCAAATAATTCTGATGTGCTATTTGTTTCGCAAAAGAAAAAGCAATTATGTCTCATGAAGCTCCACCAATATTCTAAGCCTAATCAATATTTTCTAACGACTAATGCTATAAAATACCATAGCAACCATACCCAACACCCAGTTGGAAGTTAGTGGAACAACCAACACCTAGTCGTTATAGAGGCTTGCTGGTGAATCTGCATGAACACATGAAAAACTTTGCTCAAAAGTCAATATAAGTGATTTTATGACACTTATTTCAGTTTGCCTTTCACAAAATGAGTGTTTTCTGCAGTTGAAAATGCATGGGTATTAGGTGATTGGGAGTGTCTTGAAATCTCAATGAGAGGGGAGTTTTGAAAGACAGAAATCTCAGCACCCATGGCAAAGTAATAGTTAAGTCATTGGTATTGATAAACAACCCAATCAAACCTCTGCACACAGTCTATATTATGGTCATTTTGTGCCAAGTGGCAGAAAACACCTTAGTTATCGCCCCTTTAACTGACAGCTCAAATAGCTGGCCCAAGCTGCTTGAGCTGCTTGGTGATATCAGCTGGGACCAGCTAGTGGCTGGTTTGAGCCTGCAGATGGTCAGACTATCAGGAGCAAAACATACTGTACCTTGGGTGCTCAAGCTGACCAGCTGCCAGCTGGGTTTCCTGGCAGGGAAGAGAGCTAACAGGGGAACTCATGGTTAGGAGATAAAAAAAAGGGTCCTATGGATTTTAGCATTGTGGCAAATAGCAAAGCAGGAGCTAAGTAATAATATATTAGCGGAGTGTAGGACACCTAGCCACGCCTGTTTAACAAGAGACTATATGAGTCGGTTGGCCAGTGGATGGGAGATTAAATTAACTGTTGCTATTTAAAGCTACAGAAGAAAAATGACAATTGTCTCAGCACCAGCAGGTTGTAAATAGATCCTGCTTTTTTTGTTAGACATGTTCATAGTGTTAGCTGTGCAATACACAAGAAGGCGTGATGCTGGTTTGTGATAAAAAAAAAATGTATAGTTCACTCAACTTTAAGAAAGAAAATGAATCACCAAGGCATTTTGTGTGTCAGCCCACTGTTTGCTTTAAATGTAGAACCCTCTTATATTTACATATAGCAGTTTTTAAATCTACACAGTCAAATATAACAGTTTACTAGCCTAGTTGTTACACATGTATTTTTTATCACATGCTGTTTTAAGACACTTTTACATCCTAAGCAGTGAACAAACACAGTCATTAGCATTTGTCTTCTCACTTGAGAGCTGGCTGTGATGCTGTGTGTGTGTTTGTGTGTGTGTGTGTGTGTGTGTGTGTACGTGTGTGTACGTGAGTGTCCTTCTGATGCTTAGTAGCCTACGGGGCACGCAGCAGGAGTCGATGGACAGAGGATGACATGTTAAGGCAGCATGACTGACTCTGCCGGCCGGATGCCTCTTTGGCTCAGGTTGCCTGACACTAATCTTGAATTAGCATTTTGCTTCGTTATTCAGTCTGAAACTACCATCCCTGGAGCAGTTTCACTGATGCTAGAACAGAGGGCTTTAATCTAATTGAATTTCACAGTAATTTAATCTTACCCAACCAAAATAATCTTAGCAGTTAAACAATATTAAGTTCTGCTTTACCCACCTGCTTTTGCTCAACCCATTGTTTCTGAGGAGCGATTAAATGATCTGCTCAGCAGCACAATTGTTCAGACTCTGAGAAGAAAACTATGCCAGACACCTAAATTGAGAACCGTATACCCCTAAAACATAATAAGAGAAAGCATCAGAGACTAATTACCTAATTATTAAGGTCAGGTTAAGGTTAGACAAGTAAAAACATTAGTTAGTTAGGGTCAGGTTAAGGTTAGGTAAGGAAACAGAACAGTTAAGGTTAACGTGATGTTGAACTTTGGTGGTACCTTGTGTAGCTTCCTGGCCATGATATAACCCCAAAATCAGTGATTCTCTGTTATCTGTTGCTCTGGTTGAGACGATTAGAGAATTGTGTTTTTTTCTCTCTCCATTCACTGCCAGTGTATGACTGAAAATCACACTTGTAGCACATAACTTAACACGAACAAAGCAGATTCTGACAATACAAAACTAGTCCTGTCGATCACGTGTGACCAAGTGAATCGCTGTTTTTATGTTTAGGGTTAGGGGTTATGGTCGGAAGAATTTTGGCGTTACACCTGTTCAAAATGAAAGGTTTAATAACAGAAGAAGAATCTGCTTTGTTCGTGTTCAATATATCATGTCTAGGAAGCTACACAACTCAAGGTACAAAGTTCAACATCCCTTTAAGGTTAAGGTAGGGATCAGATTGAAAGAATGAATTTGTTGTGACTAGAACTCCAGTCCTTCACATTTGCAGGCAAAAATGCTCTCCAAAAATCCTGGCTGCGCTCCCCAAATGGTGCCGCGTGCCTCATAAACTTGCAGTCACTAGTCAGTCGTAATGCTGCTTCTTGATGTTCATGGTCCTAAAACATGTGCCAGTCATGTCTTGCCAAATTGACTGGAAATTGTGGCTAAAAGGTGCACAAGAAAGAGATAATAATAAAGCAAATCATTGGCAAAGGCTCAGAGTTGGCCATATTGTTTATCCATTATATGAGAATAAATAGACTGTTGTTTTATTGTGGCTGTGTGGTGGTGGCTATGAAATCTCTATACAGAGTCTTATATTTGACAAGTGCCATTTATATTATCTTTTGAAAAGTCATAGTAAATTCCACTTTAATGTTCTTTTCCAACTTAATTGTTTGGTTTGTCAGATGTTCCACATATAAGGTCAGAGAGGCAGTGAGTGAGAGAGTGTTCAACAAGCTGATTAAGCTCATGCAGAGTTGGAGGGGTCACAGCTGTCAGAGCTGAGGCAGAGAAGAAATCTCTCTCTTTCTCTCTGTCTGCACAGTCTGTCTCCTTTTGAACAGCCTCCTCTGAGTGAGGAAAATGAGCCCTCTTTTTCTCTCTCTCTCTCATATGTGTTTGAGGCCTTTGATTGCTAAATCTCAGATGTGCACAGTGATGGCCACATTTGCATCGGTGATCCTGCCTGTATTTCACTGGAATTCTAAATGTTATGAATAGAAGAGTATTGTTAATTCTTCTGCAGTATGAAATATTTTTTCTGTCCCTTATTTTCTCCTATATCTTCTTATAGTTTGAGTTCCTATTTTGGCATAATAGCCACCACAAGGTTTGCTTAAATGTTTTTTCTTAGCGTGTGCTCTAATATATGCAGTGCAAATGATGTGTGTGTAAAACACATTAACAGATTGAAAGTGTGGTTCCCTAGGATAGAACATTATGTTGTAAAAGTGTGTAACTTTCCTTACCCTCATCTATCTATCTATCCATCTATCTATCTATCTATCTATCTAGTATTTTGTTTGTATTTTTGTACATGGATGCCTATCATTCATCTTCTGAGCATATGTGTTTGTGTTTGTCACTAGGCTTATTGCTGATACCATGCATGCAACCTGATCTCTCTGGCTGTGGAGTGGACAACACACTCAGGTCCACTGCAGCGTCTTGTGACACTTGAAGCACTCAGCTCTTTTCAGGAAGCCCTAGCCTGTCCCTAAATTACCGTGCAAAGGTCAAGACAGAGAGCTGTGAATATGCTTATGTACCGGGAGCGTTGGAGGGCGTGCAGGTGAGCGCGCGGAGCCGACAATCAATCATAGCCCGCTTGGGACCAGGCTCCTGTCTACCTGCCTGCCGCGTCAATCCCAGAAACCACGTCCCTATGGCGATGAGCGAGACAGGAGTGGTGTGGCTCTTCAGTCAGCAGTGATTAGCGATTCCTCTTACAGTGTGGATTTCCTGATTTACATCTGCATGTTAACCTGTCACTTGAAGGGCATTACATTTGCGGCCAGGAGACAGCTAGCAGATACATGGTAATGGGCCAACATTAGCAACAGAGTGCTATCTATTCTAGCCTTAAAGGAAAACAACACCATTGAATACACTTACACTGTTATATTTCATCTGTGATGTTCAGTGCATTCCAGTTATTTTGTTGTAGTGTACCCACTGTACCTCAACCTGCCTCGTCTACTTCAGTTAGTGATGTCCTACATTTCCTAGAATGACTTCTGACAAACTCCAGAGAACGGGCGTGAACTTGTTGCATTCAGCTATGGGTTATACATGTAGGTGGAGAGAGCGATAGTGAGAGCAATAGCATAGTAAGAGCGAGAGAGCGAGAGTTTTTCCGGTCGGCCTTGCCAGACCTTGCTCAAAACACAACAGGTCTTGTTGCTGCATTGCAGTCTATTGAAGCTACAGTCGGTGGAGAAATTGGTATTTCTGCCCTTGAAGGTCAGTGCAACATGATCTGTCCAGAAAGAAGCTCTTGCTTTTTGATTCTGAGAGATTGACACCAAAATGTTTACCACTTATGTTTTAGATCACTGAAAAAATTTCTGCTGTCAAACTTCACTGTAGCTATGTTGCAAATATTGCAATGTGAAGTTACATCATCTACATTTGGCCAGTTTGCCATGTGAAAAAGAAAAATACACCACCAAACAAAATTAACCCAGAAATGCAAGGTACATCACCAAGAGGCTAGCTATTTTTAACAGTGTTAAAGGATAAGGCTGGTGTTTTTTAATGCATTGCTTACTGTCAACAAATCCTATGAAGATAACAAAATCAACAATGCATTTGCTCTTCTCCCATTACTTTCTGACTTCCCACGTACCGTTTTTAGCCGTCAACCCGGAAGTCATTGGCTCCAATTGTAAGCTAAAAACACAAATACAGCTCACAAGGACATAGTTTCAATTTTTAAAATAGCTAACTGTTACCATGAAAAGTCAGGCTGTTGTAGTTACTACCAAATCAAGTTCAAATGGGAACAAATTATGCTGGGGACTACTTTCCTGAGATCACAAACGCGTTTACACCCGGCTTATTAAGTTGTTTGAGGAAAAAGTTGGCTGGCCCGGTGCATCACGATGATGAAATATGCTGCCCAGAGCAACGGCATGGCTCTGTGACGTGTTTTTAATTGTTTTTTTTAATACAATGGATTTCTATGGCAGCTGGGACATGGCTGCATTGGGTACTGGCTACATGGTCGAGGCTTGTTGGCAAAACGAAATCATTGCTGATTTTGTTATTTTCATAGGATTTGTTGACGGTAAGCAATGCATTAAAAAACACCAGCCTTATCCTTTAAAGTGGTGGGCTATTGCTGCAGTACATTTTTATTCCAGACACAAAGGCAAAGTTGTGATATGATTAGTTTTTATTATTTATTTGTTTGTTTCATCATCAAGGTCCTGTTCAAAATGCTGTATTTGTTTAAAAAAGTACAGTACCTATTGAAATCAACAGCACACAAACATAATAGTTCATTGTACACATCGCTATAATGCAAGCACAATAATATCCATCCATTACACACCTACCTAAATATCTAAACATCGCATAATTTCACCTTTGCTGGAAAGCTGCTGTACAATCACTGTTCCCATTCACTTCTGCAGTGATGTATAAGCAAGCAGGATGTGATGTGTTAACAGAGGATATGATGCAAAGGTGCCTTTGCACCTTTGCATCAGTGCCTTTGTCAGAGGCTAAGGTCAGATCCCTAGAGAGATGTTTTCCAACGAGACAGAATGAACAACAGCACTTCAGGGGCATGTAATCGTGACTCAGCTCTGTGTATGGAGGCTGGCCTCGCTGCATGTAAATGTGAATGCCTCTCTCACTCTGACTGACACTCTGATTCAGCAAGAGCTCTTAAGAAATATGGATTGAATAGAGGATGGATGCGGTGGAATCCAAACAGGAGACTCCTAGGGAAGTTTTCTCAGTCCTTTCATTTTATTTACTCCACTTTAATTGACGAAATCTCGAGGTAAAAACCATTACTCTCTATAGCTTTCCATTTGTAAATTACTAAGTAAATGAATTGACCAAATTCACTAGAAACGACTAGGTAGGGTGTCATTACTGAATACTGATTGGCAGATGGTACCAAACTTTCCATTCAAATGATGCAAACTTAGTATGTTTGGGTGAGATTCAAGTAATACAACTGAAAGTGCAACATTTATAATATTACAATTCTTAACGATTGGATGCTCTGAGATTACCATATATCCTCATTAGCATTACCTATTCAAAAACTTGTGATTTATTACACAGATATATTTTAAGTAGAAACTGATACTTTTACAGTATATAATGTCTCAAGGAACATGAAATGCATTAATTTCTTGAGAGTCCCCAGTATCTTAAAATTATGAATTAATGTACATACGTTGGGTTAAATAAAGGGATGCCGTCTCTCATCAGCCCTGAAACCCCCCCGGTCATACAGAACCTATATATAGAACAAAGCTGAAGCATGCTGTCTGTCTGTCTGAAACGATGTGCTGGGAGACTCATGGAGGGTTAACTGACCTGACTGCTGGACTGTGATTCACACTCTGCTGGGTTAAGGACCCACATGCAACAGAGCAGAACAACTGCCCTCAGGACTAGAGATGCCTGCAGTGTTCGGGCTGAGTGTGTGTATGTGTGTGTGTGTGTGTGTGTATGCGCGTGAATGTGTGTATACATATATGGGTGTGCATGTTTGGTTCACATTTGCATGTGTCAGATTTGTGTGCAAGTTATGTGAAAGTGTCGGTTGCTGACATATTCTTTCCCATGGTTTTAAAGTGAGGGGATTATATTGCAACAGTGCACACGCACACACGCGCGCGCACACACACACACACACACACTCAGAATTTCCCACAGTGAACCCGTGAGGGATGGATACAGCTTTATTCTTATCTGATGAGTGCACAAGATAGTCCCTGGAGTGATGAGCTCACATGTGATTTACCTGTACACGTCCCTGCTTTCAGAGGCAGCCTCTAAAATCCTTGCTCCTCGGTGCTTACCGGCCACTTGTAATGGATTGATTGCACAGGACAACCTCCTGGGACACACTGAGAGACAATGGGTTTCTATCTGAATGCTTTGATTTCCGCCTTTTTTTTTTTTTTTTGTGATCCATGAATCTAACTCTGATCCTTCCGTTGCTCTGCGCTGTCTGAGAGAGAGAGAATCAGAGAGAGAGAACAAGCTCTGATGGGCTGAGGAAATGAGAGAGACACTATTAGAAGGCAAGTGAGGAAAAACAATAAATTATTTAAAAAAAGAGCAAAAAAAAAAGTGCTTGAAAAAAAACGAGAAATGAAAAAATCCAAAATGCTTCATGTGAGAGAGAATGAAAGAGAGAAAGAATGGAGCAGAAAGAAAGGAGAAAGAGATAGAAAATGAGGGGGAGAGGAGGAGAGGAAGAAGCAATGGTAATTTATGGCCGCCATGTGGCCCAGATATCCATTAGGAGCGCCATAACGAATGGCTGGTCCCTGGCAGTGACACTCGGCTGGAGCCTGGGCTGATTGAGCTGTGATCACCCCAACAGACTGCCGCTGCCAGCGAGGCAACACTAACCTTAGCAGATGACACGCCAGACGCCGCTGTAAATCCACACCCTTGGTATAAGTGCCGCCCTGCTCCACACCTTTCTTCTTCTCTCTCTGTCTCTCGGTCTTCCTGTGTGCCTGCCACCCCCATTTCCTTCTCTGCTGCCTGTTTAATTTTCTGTCTGTGTGTTTGTCTTGTTTGTTTGTCTGCCTATCTGTCTGCACCTGCCCAACTATTGCTGTTTCTGTCTTCCTCTGTCTGGATTAGTCTGTCTGTCTCCACTCAGGCCTGCGTTGCCAAAATCATACCCCTAGCCTGGCCTAGTGAGTGACCCAACCCCCCCCCCACCCCCCTCTCTCTGTCTCTCTTTCTATCTCTCAATCTCTTTCTCTCTCAGGCGCTAAAACCGAAGGTCGCCATCTTTTCCTCTTCTTCCCCCATCTTTCTTATCCCCACCGCTGGCCTGAAAACATGACATTAGACTGATATCCAAGGCCAGGTGCCCTCTCCTCCATGCTCATCACTCATGCAGCGCCGCTATAATTATCAGCTAGCACAGCTAATGCTAACCTCTGTTTATGCCTGTTCTCTGTCTGGTGCAAGATAGATAATCCTATGTCTACAGCAGCATATTTCACAAGGTAGTGTTAGCTTTCTGTCATGCGATAGTGTAGTCATTAATCTATCTCATGGATTTATTGAATGGCTACAGCCAATGCTACAGTGTGGTGTGTTCTACTCTTACTACTTTACTAGAGCTAATCCCAATTTATCTTTCAGAACTTGTTAATAGGCTTCATAACATCAAAGAAGCAAGTTAAATCACTGGGAAAAACAAAAACTTTATTTGCTTGCATTAACAAAAGCAAAGAAAATATAATTTACTACTCCAAAAACAGTGCAGTAGATGTGGCTTGAGGAAAGGTCATGCTATCTCACTGACAGCTATGCAAACCATCTCCTAGGGGTGTGCAGAGATGCTACTACTTGTATTTGTATCTGTATTTATTCAATCAACCAAATGATTTGTAATCGGAGAATTCCCAAAGTGGGCGGAGTTTAAACTGAAAGTGGGTGTGGTTTTACAATGTCCTATCAATAATAATTAAGTATAACAACAGATAGTTTGCATTTTATAGCAAACTAAAGAATTATTGCTGTGCCAAACCTGAATCCTGCCCTAGAAAAACAAAAAAAGTCAAAGCCAGTATTGCTCTTATTGAGTCTAGAACCCAACTTTGGCCCATTGCTAAAGGCTTTCAAATGATTAATTATGCACTGGGCAACTTTTCATGTTGGCGGCCCGAAATTGCAGCAAGAGGCAGCTGTTATTAATTATTTGACTTCAATACTTAGAAATCAGGTAATACGACATCAGTGAATTGAGTACAACAACCAACCCGGCTCATCTGTGATCGCTTTATACCAAAGGATACCAAATGGACGAGAGAGACAAAATATACAACTGTAGAGAGTCCAGTTTTCTGTGGACAGAGCGCTCACTTGCTGTTTTGTATTTCGCTGTTAAGTTCCGATTCATCACAAGCTAAATCGAGTGAGAAATTCAGCCCGACACGTCTTCTGCCCATCATGTCCATTTGGCTCCCATTGGGTTTGGACATAAATGTCAAGGACTACTTTCCATCCTGTTCAGTGGCATTGTATGACAGAGCTACGTGAGAGGAGAAGGCCAGAGGTGGAAAGAGGCACCTTGCTGTCCCCAGTCTGTCTGTCTCTTGTTTTATTTGTGTAATATGTGTTTTGGCCTTGGTCCAGACCAGGGAAGTGCAGCAATAATAAGATTATGACGGTGCCCAAACTTCATCACCTGTCTCCTGCAGCGACAGGGGAGATAAATTGATGAAGAGGTGATGTGTGTGTATAGATATGACATGGTGCGTGCATGTTTGTGTGCGAAGAAATGAAATTAATCTAGTTTATTAGTGAAAAGAAAGCAAATTTCATCACTGTGCTGGCTTTTCGGGCATCGCTAGAAAACAGCTATCTCAGGATATTAACTGTGTGTGTACAGTGTGTGTGTGTGTGTGTGCGTGTGGGTGTATGTGTGAGGGGGGGGTTTCTAGTATGCCTTCCAGTCCATGCCCTTTCAAAAAACCATAAACTAATTTATCACAATATACTTCAGAGGATATAGTCTTTTGCTATTTTAGAAATATTGCAATAATTTCTCATGCAATTTTTTGATGAGAAAACACAAATGGTATTTAGAAAACAGACAAATAATTGAGCAACTATGACATGCAAATTGTGTGTGATGCATGCTCGGGGTCTGAACCCAATGATGTTAAAAACTAAATGTCTAAAACTAATCAAAACCTGCAAAACAAAGATAACAGCATAACAGAAACAACAAATACAAACACCTTATTGGGCAATAAGACACTTGACAACAATAACTGACTGGAAGAGGGTTTCTGGGCAGCTATCCAAGGAAGGCACTGGAGCATACGGATAGCTTAAATTTTATTTATACTGTGCAAGGAAGATAAAGATAATTGACTTTCTAGTCTAAGACACAAATATTTTTTAATCATTTTCTGACTTCAACACTGACTTGAAGATACACATCTATACTTGGAAGTTTTGTGCACAATATAGTAGCCTCAGTGTAAGCCTAAGTGCAGATGCAGTATCAGTGTAAATGAGTGAGGATGTGATCGATGCTGAGGGCAGTATAGAGAGTTTTCTTTCTTTTCATTACTTTACTGTTTTTTAATTTACTGATGAATCTTCTGGATGTCATAATTCAATATAACATCAGTGATGACAGCAATCCCTTTCCCTCTAACATCCACGCCAGGTTTCTACACAGACCATCACCTGATTTTAGCACATGGGACATTTACATCAGATCGTGTATATTTGTAAATGATACATTGGCTGACCGAGAAACACTAAATTATATCAAAATACTGTATAATTTATCTTCCCTCCTTGGTGTGCACCTCCCAGCGGCTCAGGTTGGTTCAATACAGTAAGTAAATACAAGGATCTGCCAAAAACAATTACCTGATTCTAAGATCCCACTCATTCACCGACCTGACGTTGCCTTTGAGGAGAAAGGAAGCTGACATTTTTATTTGCATCTGGGCAGGGGGAAGTGGCTGGTAGTGTGCAGGGTACAAAAACTCACCCCTGTCAGAGGAGGGTGTGTTTGTATGTGTGTGTGTGTGTGTGTGTCAGGACCGATTGGTGTTTTGCAGCTCTGAACAACACACAATGTTTCCTCTGTTTAAGTGTTAGACTGGATGGCTGAGCAGGAAGAGGGGAGAAGGTGAAGAAAGAGAGAGGAATAGAGACAAATAGGTATGGAAAGGTGAGAAAGAGAGACTAGTAGCAATCTGAAAGGAGGAAAGATAGAGGAGAAATGTTAACCTTTTCAGAGAGAGAGAGAGAGAGAGAGAGAGAGAGAGAGAGAGAGAGAAAATAAGGGGATTAACTAGGCAGAGGGAATTTCCCTCCAACTACAATGGGGCATGTGATTTTATTTGTGAATGTCATGTTCTCTTTTTTATGATTGCTTGTTCATCCATATGGAACACCATAGGAGCAAAATTGGATATGTATGAGGTGAAATATACTGTATGAACCCATGGCCTTATCTTTGCGCTTTGAAGAACATGGTTTGCCATGCATATGTTTGAAACCAGCCTGCTCTAACATGATATGTCGCTGTTTGATATCTCCTGGCTACCGCAATATTATTTTCTTTCACAGGGTTGGTATTGCTCTTAAAGGACTCATTTGTATGCTGATATGACAACAAAATACATTCACTTGGAGTTGGTAAATAGGTCCATTTCTACTGGGGCTGCCATAGAAACACTTCCATAATTTATAAGAATTAAGGCCAATATTGTTAAATTGTCACGGCAAAGCGCTGACTTAGCTTTTTAGAACATGTTGGGAATGCGTTTGTTGGTGGGGTGTTGTGGATTAATTTCTAATCGAACAAGACAGTGTTCTTTCGTTGAGCTGCACCGCCACCTCAGTGTGGGGGCCAATCTCTCTTGCCCTTAATGACCCTCCTACCTCAAAACACCATTCTTTTCTATCGGTCATCCATTTTGTGGGAGTCCACTCTCGCCCACCGGAGCGAAAATCAATAGTCCGGGCCGAGCTCAGTGGGTGGATGTGAATGGCTGAATTTCTTTTCCACTGACCAGGGATGATGTTGAACAGGAGAATCAAGCGCTGTATTCAGAATCAATCAGAAATGCGACCTTATGTCTTCTAATGAAAGTTTTTTATCAACTTTCCCTCAAAGACTTTTGCAAGGGAGGGTAGGGATAGATAGACAGATAGATAGATAGATAGATAGATAGATAGATAGATAGATAGATAGATAGATAGATCCTCTTCCTCGTTAAATCTTTCAATGGTTTTCAAATCATTGCAATACACACCACAAACCAAGCAACCAAATAACAATGTAAGACAAAGAAACTATTCCTATCATTACTGCCTGAAGCAGAGTGAGATGCACAGCTCCCACATCATGTGCAGCCAATTACTTGTTAAAGTGATGTTCAGGCTCTGGACCCTGTCTTGGCGGCTGAAAACAAGTCATGGTAAGCCGTCGTACTGCGTGCTCTGGAAATGGTAGAGATAAATAAAAACAGATGTTAGCCAGCACCATGTAAAATAAATATGGTTACAGATGAAGACAAAGGAGAAATTATTGGAGCATCAAAACAACCTTTAACCACCTATTAATTCACATCAGAAAACCACTCTAATGAACCCAAGTCACTATTTAGCTGCTGTTATTCATCGAAACATGTTCTCATTATTTGTGACCTCTCTGTCAGAGTCAAGCCCAGTGGTGTGTCGTCTGTGTTGTAATGAGAGATGGCTGTGGGCTGAGGATGAGGAGAAGAATGATCAGGACACTGTGTCTCAGAGACAAAGGGCAGAGGACTGACTCAGTCCAGCGCTGGCAAGGCCTCAAATAGTTCCAAAGAAAACATCCAGATAGTTATCCTCAGATACGTAGTTTCGGTGATGCTGACACAGAATTAGGTCACAGCTCTTAATAGGATCTTTTAAAACGTATTGGTCAAGGTCACAGGAATAAAAGTGGGAAAATTATCAAATACTTCTTTATACTTCTATATTAATTACACCAATGGAGACACTGTACAATCTAATTTTCAATTCTATCCATGCAGCTAATGAGCTTAGCAAGAAAAGCCATTTTACAAACTAAAAAAAAAAAAATGGACCCCATCAATGTCTAAACATTTCCAAATACTGTTACATATAGCAGAAGAGTGAGAAACTTGGACTAAGCCATGTGTTTATCCAAAGAATACCAAGGCATTTTCCCTTCCTAGAAAATAAAATGTTTATTATTTAATGCATAACAAAAAGATTAAACAAATGCACCAACACATTGCAGCTTGACTGCCTTCATTAGGGTGTACATCAGTGCACAAGCACAGGTGTATTTAATGACCGCAGGTCTAACCTGATTGGCTGCCATTTAAAGCAGTATAATACCAGAAAACATGCACAAAATATCGTAAACAAGATAAAAACTGATGCCAGTTTAAAGCTACAAAATAAGGAAGAAAAAAACATTGCAAATTGGGCATGACATTCACTAGGGCATGATTGCACTTCAACTCAATTCTTAAAGGGTAACTTCGGTATTTTTCAACCTGGACCCTATTTTCCCAACTGCGGGTGTCTAAGTAACTAATGGGGACAACAATTTTTGAAATTGGTCCAGTATTGAGCGAGATCGCTTCAGCCGGCAGCCGCGAAACAGGCTGCAATGTAATCCGACGGGGCAAATGTGAACCGTCAATGTACGTCCACTAAAAGTGCTTGTTTTTGCCACTGACAGGCTCAGATTGTTATTATAAGTGTCTGACAACATTATGGAAAGGACTCTATACAGAAATGAAACGTACTTCCTTACCTTTAGCCAGAGACGTTCTGCCTTTAGCTCTTCATCCGTATACTCTGGCTCAAATAAATACGGGCAGCCATCGAATTCAAAGGCCTCTTCCACGTTCTCGAAATCAGCTAAATATTCAGCCATGACTTAGAAAATATTTTAGATAACACTGAGCTACGATTTCTGTACTCCAACACAACAAACTCCCCCCGGCACTCCTCTCTCCAACTCTCACTCACTTCCTGCAACAACTAAGCTCTCGCGAGACTTGAGCGAGACTTGGTTACACACAGACCGGATCAAGCATAAGGTAAGGAAGTGCGTTTCATTTCTGTATAGCGTCCTTTCCATAATGTTGTCAGACACTTATAATAACAATCTGAGCCTGTCAGTGGCAAAAACAAGCACTTTTAGTGGACGTACATTGACGGTTCGCATTTGCCCCGTCGGATTACATTGCAGCCTGTTTCGCGGCTGCCGGCTGAAGCGATCTCGCTCAATACTGGACCAATTTCAAAACTTGTTGTCCCCATTAGTTACTTAGACACCCGCAGTTGGGAAAATAGGGTCCAGGTTGAAAAATACCTAAGTTACCCTTTAAGGCTTAACAACATTTGCAAGGCAAATAGGCAATATTAGCAGTTACAATTGGGCAAATCAATATTCTCATACAACAAAATACAAGTTTTAGTTACTATTAAGTCACTACAAAAAACTGTCATGACCCACATGTATGGTGAATAGCCTACACTACACTCAAGGGAAAGGGAGAAATCAAATCCTTCTTTAACCCTGGAAATATTGTGGCCTTCAATTTGTAAATCCAAAATAAATAAATCCAGTTTCCCTCTACAAAAGGCCTTTGATGATGTCACGCCCTCTCTGGCTGCAAGAAACCCAACATGATCTCACACAAATATGTGAAATGAATACAATCTCTAAAACAGCAAACTCAATTATGTTCCCCGCAACAAATTTAAATACATTCCCCCACCACGAATTTAAATACGTTCCTCCACCACAGATATAAATACGTTTCTCCACCACCAATTTAATTACATCCCAAAGGTTGGTTAACGGTTAAATTTAGGCAAGTAAAATGACTTTGGTTAAATTTAGGCAAGTAAAACAAGTTTGGTTAAGGTTATTGTTAAGGTTATGGTAAAGTTTAGGCAGCTAAAACAACTTGGTTAAGGTTTGGTTTAAGGTTATGGTTAGGCAACTAAAACAACTTGGTTAAGGTTAGAGAAATGGTTGGTCACGGTTAAATAAGAAAAACGTTCGTTAAAAATTAAAATGTGGCTTACGGTTGAAATGTCCTTTGAAAACGCTGGGAATCGAACCCCGGTCGCCGTCATCGAAGGCAAACGTATACGCCCATCTGCCATCCCCGACCACTACACCCTTACTTTCCACCGTGCTACTTCAATGTCAACACTGCGTCCTGTTTATAGTCGTGTCTCCTTCACATAACCGTTTCGTGCTGGGAAAACGTAAATGTAACAATTTACGTTCCACCAACACGTAATTTGTTGTTAACATGTCGTGTTCATTTCATGTTTTTCTGTGAGATCACACAGACCACACCTGCTGTACTGAGCCTCTTTGTAGCGCATGGCCATAGGATCATTTTCAATGACTGTTTTTATGTCATTCTTATATTCTGCCATGTGATCCTTAGGCTGCGTTCACACATAGTGTGTTTTTTGTGTGGAAAAAGCACTGCCTGGAGCGCTTTTTGTGAGGAGAAATAAAAAGCGGATCATGATAGCTCAGTAACCAGCTGGTTAGCACTTCTATCAGACAATACAGTGTTGTGCAACAAGCAAAGGCTTATCAGATATTTCCAATACATGTCCAGAATAATCCATACTGCCTTTATGATTGCTGTTGCGGGGAAAAAATTCTATGTGTGAACGCAGCCTTAATCCTTCTTTCTGTTGATGAAAAAGCATCAGAAGTCATGTGTTTATGTTACTTTAAGCACTATTACAATTCTGTGTTGATATGGCAAAATGATGGATCTGTTATCTCAATTTAAGCCACTCCTCATTCTGAATTCACTGCACACCTAATCCATCAACACACTCCCACTCCTCTTCTCTCATTATGAACCAAAATGGCTGTCATTAGCAAAACACTTGTCATTCTCCTCATGAGACACCTCCCCACCCCCACCGTGACACGGGGCACCTGAGGATACCCAACCTGACTGCTCAGCTGACTTCACCTCTTCTGCTCCTGCCCTCCTTTGCATTCTAACTATCCCAGCCATCCCCACTCTGAGCGATGAGGGGAGTGGAGCGATGGGGATAGGGATAGTATGAAACAAAATGTCCGCCTCAGTTGCTTCCTTCCTGGTACAGTAATAAAGGTGCCAACCATTTCTACACATCTTTGCTTAGATACCTGCAATGTGTTTTTGTTTAATTGCCCTTTTACAATGGCTCATTTGCAATTGTACAATGTATAGGATAGTAAACAGTTGGTTATTTTCCAAATTTACACCATCACCCACCATCCAATAAAATAAGAATTAAGAACCTTTTAATATCCCAAAGAACCATATGAGGAACATGAGGAACCATCCATTAAATAAAGTGGTTCTTTATGGAACCACACAGGCATTTAAAGAACCAGTTAAAAACCATCATTTCTGTGTGTTGGTAATGGGATGCGAGGGGATTGGCTCCAGCAGGTGCTGCAGTATGGGGGAGTCAAGGTTCCCGAGGTGCAGTGTCAGGACCCTGATGGCAGCAGGCAGGCTCAACCCAACCTGATCCCTGAGCGACTGGGACTGGCTGGAGGGCTGCTGGGGACGGGCCAGCCTCCTCTAGCTGTCACCAGGAGGACAGCATCCTCCTCGGTAACTAGACACATCCCTAGAGAAAGCAAGGAGAGGTAGAGAGAGCAAGACTGAGATAAAAAAAAGGAGGAAGAAAGATCAGAACGAATATGGTTTGGAGAACAAGCTTGCCGTGAACATCCCTAGAGAGAGAAGAGGGTGGGTGGGGTGGGAATAATGCCAAGATAATAGCCTTACATTAGAAGTATCCTGAGACAAAATACGTAGAGACACGAGAGAACAGGGAGAGATGGATAGAGAGGAACAAGTTGAGTAAAAGCGGGTAAGAAGTACAGAAGGTCTGTGGTAGTGGAATGGAGGGAAGCAGAAATTAAATGAGCAGCAGAAAAGTTCCTGTTTAGAATCAGATCAGGGTTTTTCTCTCTAATGTTCCTTTACCTGAGTTCATCTTCTTGTAAAAAAAAAATAACATTTTCCATTCCATCCATTTGGAATTTCCATCCAAACAATTTTTAGGTATTATTATTATATCATTTTAACTGATAGAGGGCATTGGATTCATCTTTCTTTCTATATAACTAAAGAAGATCTGTTTTGTTTTTGTATCCAAAGAGCACCCAATCCTACCATTTCAATATCAGAAGCTAAGTATTCTAGTCTGCTATCCTCCCACAAATCCTTTGGCCATTACACTGCATTGTGCCCGCATTGTACAGTCGTCCTAATCATTTCCTCCTAAACTAGAGCTTGGTTTGGGGGCCATTGTGTATTTCTGTCTGTCAAATTATTATTCTTCTCCCCTTCCCCTCCCCCTTAAAAGAGCCTTTGTCATTTGCCAGGCCATCATTGTGAATAAAACTTTGTCCTTAATTGACTTGTCTTATTAAATAAAGAATAAATCATCCTCTTCCTCTAACCTTGTGGATCTTTCTCAACCGGCATCCTTACTCCAGAGCCGCCCTTGGTGCTAAGACATCCCCATCACCCAGTCAGCTCTACTAGCATGAACCGCCCATGATAAGTGCAGCCATAAAGCTTAAGGTTATATGTAAATGACTGCATTATAAGGTCAAGCGTCATTCTCATGAGAGAGGACAGAGTCCCACGGGTTTTGACTGTGGAAGAGAAACCCTTTATTTCTGCAGTGTGATTATCTGGCTTTACTGTGATTTTCTTGAGACAACAGTTTGATTTAAATGCAGTTGTTATTGGCATTGGTTGGTTAATTTGGTGAAAATGATTTTTTAACCACTGGTTTGCTCCATCCACATGTCATACAGTGTATACTCAGGCAGTTCAAACTTTGGACTGTGCTGCATTTCACCAATAATTTCTCAGTAGCTGCGTTCCCAAAATCCAAAGTGCTCTTATTTTAAAATGCTTTACAATTCAGTCTAAAATTCATGACAAGAGCAGACACTGACTACATATCATTTCGATAAATCGGAGTGAAGAGAACAAATCCACAGCTCTCTGCCATGGATAGAGATGGATTGAGATGGATAGAGAAGAGGAGGCAGAGAGCACTCAGAGGTTTGTCTGCAAGCCCTCTAACTCACCGGCTGTCTGTAGGTGTGGTGATGGTGCAGGAGGGCAGACACACACACACACACACACACACACACAGAAATATGGATGAACACAATGCACATTTGCACACAGACATGCACACACGCATGCACACATAAGCCCGGCTCGAATGCATATTTATACAGTACATGCATAATGTACATAAATGCATAGTTAAGCACGCGGCAGACACACACACAGACACACCCAAACGCAGTGAGCTTAGAGGCTGGGGCTTGATTGGAGCCCTCTGGATGACAAGGGAGATGATCTGTGGGCTATTCGTCACTGCTGTCACCAGCTCAGGACATCGGGGGGGTGGGGGGGTGGGGGTGGGGGTGAGGAGTTGACTGGGTTGTGTGTAGTGGTGTGTGTGTGTGTTCTTGTACTTCTATCCTTGTGAGAACCAGCTTGAGTTTTATACCTTTGGAGTGACGCCAATTTAGCAAAGTGAGTTAATTTTGGCCGATCCTCATTTAGGAGATTGGGAGATTTAGGGTTAGGGTTAGAATTAGGATTAGGTTAAGATGAGGATCAGGGTTAAGGTTAGGGTTAGAGAATGAAGTCAATGGAAGCATAGTAAGACGTGTTTGTGTGTGTGTGTGTGTGAGAGAGTGTGTGTGTTTGTGTGTGTTAAGGATAGGATGATGTGTTGGAGTGGAAGAGAAAGCATGACTGGTCTAACAACTTTTCCTTTTTGCATTGGCTACTAATGTATTATGATTTGATATTATATCCTCCAGTCACCTAGCAACCCAAACATTACCAGCGGTAATCATCAAGTCAATCCAGTTCACTGACCCCAAAAATGATTCACCAATAAGTACGGCCTGTTATGGCCCAGCTTTAGGGGTAAGCGGATACCAAGAAAATTAAACCAAGTCCCAGAGGCGCCCTTGCCTGTGATAAACTAATGGAAATCAATCAGCGTTCTCTCATTAAAGCGATAATCAACTATGTTGGCAGAAGCTACATTGATTGGAAAACAGTTTGATTGACAGCCATGTTAACCTCAGGGGCAGTTAGCGATGAGTCATGGTGAGCAGGACTTCTGAAGCTTCCTCCGTGTCACTTGTCATATCCCACTTCCTCGCTTTGATCCAGAGGGACGCTGCGGGTCGCATGTCGTGACACTGTCCAAAAGATGATGACGAGACTGACACGCTCACTCACTGCACGGTGTTTTCTAATGCGAGGCCTTTGACGACTAGTGGGAGCAGGGGAAAGTAACTGAGCTGCACTGAAGTTCACCTTCTATACAGTTTATGATGTTGCTGTATACAGTTTATGATGTTGCTCTTATCACCCACATGTGATGTTTGATCAACACTGCTGCCCATGCAACTTGGGATTTTGCATAAATGCATATATGGATGTGTGTGTACAAGGTATGTGTGTTTGAGCAGCTGTACATGATCATGTGCAGTGCTTATATTGCCCAAGCTGTTTTGCCATGTTGCACCCAGTCTCTCTTTCTCATTCTCTCTCTCTCTCTCTCTCTCTTTCTCTCTCTGTCTCTCTCTCTCTCTCTATCTCTCTTTCTCTCTCCCTCCATCTGTACAGGACCTGAAGGACACAGATCTTTCCACCCACGGTTTACTCTGAGAAAGTTTCTTCCACCCACCTATGGAAACATTTTCCCTCAGTAAGTTATTAAACACGACTCCCCCCAGTCACGACAATATTGTCTCATCACCTGTGTGTTTGTGTGTGTTTTCATTTCGCTTTCATAAAACTAAATAGAACTCCCCCTGGTGATGAAAATATGTGTTCACCTTTTGTGTACGTCTAGTGTGTACGTGCATGTGTGTTTGTTTGTTTGTGCCCACTGGCCATCGTCATTGGCCTGTGGGTGTAAATAAAGAGTGATGAGTGGAGGAGCAAAGGGAAGTGAAGGCGCAACGGTGACTCAGGTCAGGTGGAGGCGTCACAGTGACGTAATGCACCAAAATGACATTCTGCTCAACAGCAGGAAAGATCAGCACACACACGCACACACATGCACACACACACACACTCACATACAGAACTGTATATCTTCCTGTCTGTGCTCAGCTTATACGTCTCGTAAGCTAGGTTCTAAAATGCAAAGGTTGGCCAAAGTCAGAGACGTAGGAGACATAACTTCCTATTCTAATCATGTTCTAATTAGAAACAGATTAACAAGCCATTGAGCTGTGTCAGTGTCCAGGGCTCAATAGTGAACAATGGCGTTCATCAGACCGCCTCTGAATGTTCTCCACTCAGCCGAATGAAACCGGACTGCAGTCTGCTATTGATTTCTCATCCTGGATTGTGATTAACTACCTGAGGGCTGATGTTATTGCTGAGTGAGGGTATAAAGTTAGCACTAAACTGTTGCTGTTTGAATTGAGCAATTTACAATTTACAGTACTTGGCAGGATGTTTGTTTGATTCTGGCTCGAAGACTGAATTCGGTCGGAACCAACCTAAAAATCTGACCCTTTTTCTCTTGGTGTGGAGAGGAGCATGTTTAAAGAGATTAGGGGCAAAGATATTGACATTGTTTATATACAACATAAATTCTGCACTGACTAGAATCTCTGTTTTAAAATGTTACTTCTTGTACAAAATATTTCTGTGTTGCAATGAGCCCCAGCCAACCCTAACCTCAAGCATTTTCTTTTAACATTCTTTAGGAATTGTGTTTTCATCAGTGAAGTATTTTCTTCTGTTTTCATGCTCAAACTTAATGAAATAATAAGTGTGTGTGTGTGTGTGTGAGAGAGAGAGAGAGAGAGAGAGAATCTCTATGTCAGTGGATTTGTGTGTGTCTCCCATCAGCACCAGTAATCCCCTGATCCCAAAGGCCCAGCGGTGGCTCTCAGTAGCTGCCCCCGCAGGTGCCTGTCTGAATATTCTCATTAAAGGGCTCTGTGTTGTGCATTCCCCAGGTCCCTGTGCAGGGGAAGGCTTAGCAGGTGCAGAGCCAGACGGTTATCCTTTGAGCTAGGTAGGGAGTTGGTTAGGCAGGTAGGGGGTTACACAGTCAGCAAGCTGGTTGCTAAGCTGTCAGCCAACCAGCCAGTCGGCTATCAAGGCAGTTAAACAGTCAGCCAGCCAGGAGGGAGTTTAGTCTACAGATTGCTGCTATAACTTCTCCCAGCAAGCCGGAGAGTTAAGCCAGCCAGCCAGGCAATTAGGGGTTGAATAGTTAGCAAGCCAGCTATGCAAACAACCAAGGAAGCCAAGAAGACAGGCGGGCAGGAGGCAAAAACTGTGGAGACAGGTGTGGAAGAAGAGATCTGCAGGACTGGCCAATGTCAGGCTGTCTGGTGACCTGTGTGTGTATGTGTGTATGTCTGTGTGTGTGTGTGTGTGTGTGTGTGTGTGTGTGTGTGTGTGTGTGTGTGTGTGTGTGTGTGTGTGTGTGTATGACTGTGTCTGTGTGTGTGTGTGTGTGTGTGTGCTGGTGCAGGGGGGTTATTCTGAGGTGGCAGCTGCACAACAGCACACGGGGGAAATCACTGTCAGAATGCCGGAGATGTGTGTCAGCTCTGACCCCAGAGGATGACCACACGGATTAGCAGGGCCGCATCATGTTGTTTTACTCTGTGATGCGTGCGTGTGTGTGTGTGTGTGTGTGTGGTTATGTGGGTGGCAGGGATGTGTCAGTATGTTGGGTCTATCTGTGTGTGTGTGTGTGTGTGGTGGTTGGGGGTATGAATATGCAGGCACATGGTGACATGTTGACAGCCTTGGTTTCAAATCATCTTTGTGTTTGTGTGCGTTTGTGTGCATGCACATGTGAGTTCATGACCGCATGTTCAACAGATCACCAGTTGAACAATTTGTTTTCTGTTTGTCTTGTGTGTGCTTCTAATACTTTACAATCTTAATCTATCATCACGCACACGCACACACACACACATATACACACACACAGCTGATATTGGCAATGGGCTTAACGCTTTCAGCCACATTCTCCACTTTGCTGTTATATTGATGTGTGCTGTCAGTACAGCAATCTTCTTCTCCACTTTTCATGAGACCGGCTTAGTACAAGAGGTCACTATGTAAACAAACTGTCCATGTCAATCAATGTCGTCACTACCATGGCCCGAGCATCTATCCCTCCACTTTAACCATGTCTCTTCAACCCCTCACTTTTGCAGAAAATCATTGTAGCATTGTTTTGCCCATTTAAAATTACACCTTTAATGAAAGATCACAAGAGCATTCATAAACTCAAGTACTATTCCCATACTAGAGCTATAGTGTGGAATAAAATGATGCTTGCCATTAGATAGCCAGAATCCATTGATCTTTAATGGCAGAGTTTAAGAGAGATTGCTGTAAAGCATCCCCTTGTAAGGAAATGGCTTGAAAGGAAATTCGAGTATAGCCATCTGTTCCCTGTTGGAGGATATTATGATTACTGTAAGGGTTTGTAAATTATGCTTTTATAGGAGGAATAGACTGTGTTACTTAATTATAGTTTGACTTGTATGCCGTCTTGTGCCTGACAGCTGTCATCACCTTGCTGAGGCTGAAGGAACAACAAGGACCTTGATGTAAACAAGACGTTTTTGACAGGTTCTCTTCACAGGCAACATGCTATATGTTAATTTAGTTACTTAATTTTGTCTAAGAAAGTAAGACAGAAAAAAGAAAAAGAAAGAAAGACAAAACAAACAAATAAACAAGAAAGAATAAGAAAAGATCAAGTCATTAAAGGAGTCAGGTAGCTTTAAGCCAACTATAAAGCCCAAATGGTGTGTAAAGCATGGAGTCCAGGCAGCCTGAGCTTGTGTTTCAGTATGCTGCCAGAGCACTGCGTCTGAATCTCCGAAGAGGAGGTGTCAAATGGCCTCTGCAGTAGTTACTATCCAGCCCTGCACTGTTACTGGATACCTGCTGCTGCCACAGCCCACTGTGTGTGTGTGTGTGTGTGTGTACATGAGGGATGCATGCATGCTCGTGTGTTTGTGTGTGTATTGATGTATGCTAATAAGAATCCATATCATGTGCATAAATATAGGTCTGTGTCGTACTTGGTGTGCATTTGGTACATTTGTGTGTATTTGCATGTGTGTGTTGAGTGTGTGTCACTTACCGTTACAGCTCCAGATTGCTTTCAGTGTACAAATTGTACATAGCCTTCTACCGTAGGGAGTGTCTTTCCCTAAACGATTCTAAACCTCTAGTATAAATGTTCTTTTCATGCGCTTACTGGGAAATCTCTTTTAGTTTATGGACTTCATTCTCCCCTCTGTTTGAAAGAGGTAACACGTCACAGAGATATATCAACCCTGGCAGATAGAATGTGTTGGCCCCTATGGGGAAACAGACAATAGCCAAGCCTCTTATAGCCACTCTAGAGGGAAATACCCATAAAAGGTTAACAAAAGTCACCTCTTAGAAGGCTCTCACAGTCTATTAATCACGTTAAGATGATTACGTAAAGGGAATTATCTATCAAAGTGGGCACAGGCAGGTCACAAGAGTAACTCAGGCTTCTCTTAGCATGGGAACTTGGTTGGACATGTGGTCCTTGCCATACAGCAGAGCCTGGCTTCTCCAAGCTGCATAGAATGTCACAGAAGATGATTCCTGCCAAACCTTTATACAGTAGGTCTACAGTAGGTTAGATTCATGCGTAAAATACAAAGGATCATAAATCGTTTTGTTTTGCAAGTAAGTGACTGTTTTTTTCAAATGGTAGCTTTCTCATTTTGGAGCAAAACTCTTTAATTCCAAAGGAGATATAAGCCATATGAACCATATGAAAAATTAGATACCTACTCTGGTGATTGCTGCCATGAACATAAAACTCACAAAGAAATATTATTATGGGTGTTTAATGGCTAATTGGCAATTTATTTTTTTAAGCCCTTTATTTGCAAAATAGTAACAATTCTGGAGGATGTAGCAAAGGATAATTAGGTGACATATTTCATTTATTTATTTATTTATTTATATTTATTTATAGCATTTCAGAATATAGCCCTTCATATCTACTGTCTGTATCCTAACTTAGTTGAGTGACTAACTAGGTTAAGGCCGAGCTTGAGCTTGAAAGCGCAAGCTAATGAAGATAATACAAATCTCTGCCTGCCTCAGTTTCTCACAGTTTCTCACATTATCTCCAGTTATAAGACAATATTAAAAGGTATTTCAATGAGAAGTGAAAGAGAGTAAGCAACCTTCCTTGACTTGTGCTTTCAGCAGGGAAATGCTTATGTTCGTGCCTGTGCTAATGGCGCCAGCAGAAATGCATTTGCATTCATGTGGGAGCTTATGTGAGATGTCAGGGCTTTTGTGTGTACGTTTAGTGTTGTGTGTGTGTGTGTGTGCCTGCGTGCTTAACTATTTGCATGTATGTGTGTGTGTGTGTGTGTCTTGGTGCACATGTGACTACCCCTGCCCTCTCTCTTTGTGTGTAGCCACCCTGTGCTGCTCCTGCTGCTCCTCTGATGTCACCACCACTCCCCCACAGAGCGTGGCTGCATGCCTCCTACTGCAGGGCACTGATTGTTGTGGCATCCTCCGTTTCTCCTCTACCTCTTCCTCCTCCTCCTCCTCCACCACTTCTACCCCATCCCTCCTCCATTTTTGACTCCCCATAGGGACAGGTTGGGTTGACATTCCCAGTCTGCCTGAAGACTGTCAGCGGGACATTGTGTTTCTTTTTCCTACAGGAGGGTTGCTGAAAAAACGGAGCACACCTACACATGTGGTCGCAGTGCAATTCAGTCTACAAATAGAACATGCAGTACAAGAAGTTTTGACTAGAAATAAGTGGCATTCTGGCATCATGCAGTATTGTTATCTTAAGATAAGATGCAACTGAATTGAGTGATATTCTGATGTCACAAAATACTTTTATATTGTATTGTATATTGTGTATTGTGTTTCTCATTGTATAGTGTGTTTCTCATTGTAGATATTCAATGACTGAAGACAAAACATGATCCTTTATCACTAATACTGTACATAAAAACATAATAGCTGTGTTGAGAAGAGCCAGAAATCCATTTAGTGACTGTTTGACAGAATGTACAACATCAATTTCAAACCATGTGTATTGCCGGAGGCCTGTGAAATAGGAGAAATCCAACAACAAAATAACAGCACATTATCATGAAAGTAAAGTCATGAGCAGAAATATCAGAAGGACATACTGTATATCCATAAACATATCAGCTGTGGTCGATCTTGTTCTCCCTCTTCCCTGCCAGCTTCCTCTGTGTTGTGTTGTTCCCTCTTTCACACTCCCCACTTCCTTTCCCATCTTCCACTCCTCATGGGTTGTTTGCCTGATTGATATAAAATGCATTGGTTTTGAATCTTTAATTCTCATTAAACCAAAGTGTTCAAGGCCAGTATAATGGCTACCAAATTTAAGATTGCCATCAATTATCTCCCTAGGCCTCTCATTAGAGATTCTGGCCACACTCTGAGGCTGCTGCTGCTGCTGCTGCTGCTGCTGTCCCCGACAGGATGCTGGCAGGTCCGCCTCTACTAATAAGGAGAAAAGTGCAAAGTCATAGAGAGGGAGAGAGAGAGAGAGTACCACACAATTCTTGCCTTTTTTTTCTCTTTTGCTCATTTCATCTTTCTCTCAATTTGTGTTTAAGCTGTTATATTACACCAGCAATGGGACTGGCAAAAGATAATATGCTATTTTGTGCTATTAAACACATTCAGTCGCCCAGTTAAACTCATTCCTGTGCATATAGTATTCAAGGACTAGCTCATCAATGTGACTTGACTAGCTCATCAATGTGACTGACACTGTAAATTTATCAAATTGAAGATGAACATATTATATAAGCTGGCCAATGTGGCTTATAGTGAAAATTGTTACAAAAAATTAGATTGCTAAAATGAATAGCAGACATGAAGACAACAGTCAGAGACTTTAGACATGTGCTTGACATATTCTCTGTCATTGCTTAATGGACTGCAAATATTTATCCTAACAAGTAATGCCTCCTAAAATCTTATTTTCTCTTAAATCAACTAAAAAATCTGCTAATGGTGTGAAGTCATTTCTTGAAGCACTTTGGTTTGTGAAAAAGGAAAATTATGTCACCCATTGGCATACTTTTTCACAAAACATTTTAAGACTCAATGACTTATTATCTGTTCTTAAGTGCTGCAGCTAATGAATTCCAAACGCTGTGAGAGAATATTTCACTCCACAGTATGAGAGATTTGGAGAGGTCACAGCCGATGGGCGGGCAACCGATGATTCATTGATTCACAGTCATTCTGATCAGGATTGAGTTAACAGAGTAATTGGACACGTCAGCTGTAGGCCACTTCCTCTGCTCACTGTCACCGACTTCCAGGAGCTTGATGGGGCTGGGCAGCATGTTCGGACCTCAGGGAACGGGATTCGTCAGGATGGACGGAGAGCGCTCGCCTTGATTTTGCTCCAGGGCGCGGAGAGCTTCTCAGAATGCAGAGCGGAGTTGCCGCTTTGCTGTGTGTGTGCAATGAAGCAAACACACAAGTTCACGCGCTTATACACTCGTACGCTCACTCACACGTGCGCGTGCACATACACACACATTGTGTTTGCCAAGCCCAATCAACAGGACCCCCAGAGAGCAAGCAGGGGGGAACCAAATCCAATCAGGCTATTGATTTGAGGGTGTGTTTGACAATGGAATGAAGTGCGTGTGTGTGTGTGTGTGTGTGTGTGTGTGTGTGTGTGTGTGTGTGTGTGTGTGTGTGTGTGTGTGTGTATCCTCATACTCCACACTATGTCAAGGCCCACTTTTATCTAAAACAACCCTACAAGTACTTCTATTTAAGGGACTATCAGCAGCCAGTGCCGCTGCAGCTGGAGAGCTCTCTTGTCTTCTCTGCTCCAGCCACACAGCGGTTGTTACATCCTGGAGCAAAGTCCTCAAGGATACCATGTGAGTTAAACTAAGAATGACATGCTTCTACCAAAGCTTTGCTGAATATCAGCAATACTACAAAACACCACGGCAAGGGCCTCATTTACAAAAGTCTACCCTTGTGTCACAGATACTGAAGGGGACATATGGACAAATCAAAACAGACAGCTTGGTCTGGTTTTCTGAACCTGCGGGATTGGTATTGTGATATGCTATGTGTTCTTTTAGGACAGCCTGTCTGCTGCTATTTGGTTCAGAAATAGAAGACTTGCTTGATCCGTTTGGTGTTTTAGAGCCTCCGAACTAAAGCCTTTCTTCACTTTCAGATTCACTTTCCTGCTATGTTTTTGCCCCCAGGTCAGCGCATACCTGACCCGTGTGCATTTATGCAAATCTGACACTAACTGTAACTGACATGATACGATTAGCCATCGCCCTGACTCCTGTCTGGCAAGACATCTGTATCGATGCATAAAAGTGGCTAATAAATTTCCTCGTAACTCCACAACACCATGTCTGGGTAGGGGAGGGCTGAAGTGGCAGAAAGTGTGCCATGATGAATGTTGTGCCCCCCGGAATGAGACAGCAGTTTATGTATGGAGGAAGGGGAGCAAATGATCTCTTTTTACTAGTGTGCAGGTGGTGTGATAAATCTCCCACCCCAGTGGCCATTTTAAGAGCAGCTTGGCCTGTTTTGTGGGCCCTCCAGACTTTGCTCTCTGTGGAGAAAAAAGACAGGCACCATCTAGTAGGAGAGGCACCTGTGTAATCTCTTTAACTTGCTGGACCTGGACTGTACGCTCAAACATTACAGCAGCTCATATGGCATTCAAGGCTACGTATGTTAGCTGTGGAATTACCTCGCTGTAAAAGTTGCAGCATGTTTTCCACATTAATATACTGTTGAATAATTACTTAATGACACATTCTAATGTCAGCAAAAAATTGAATGTCGCCGTTACTAACATTAGCCCCAGTGATTTGCATCATGAAGTTCCTGGGCTCAGTTTCTTTTGAAAAATCCATCTACTGGACAGCAGACAGGAAAGTTGTGCACTGAAAAACTGCAGGGGATGAAAAATGCTGATAGGTAGCCTGACAACAAACGATACACAAACGATTTTTAATTCAGGTCACAAATTTGACCCTAGTAAGAGACGCAGTAATATGATACTTCGTTTGACTCATTACTTGTCTTTCAAGATTGGACAATCATGCTGAATATATTTGGAAACGTAAAGTCATTTAGATCAATGTTCTGATTTATTGTGTCCTAAAATATATCAATATGTTCCGATGATGACACATTTAGCAGCCTTGACCCCTGACCCTTCAGGCGAAGGCCACATCACATTCTACATGCTGTTCATTAAAATTGCTGAGTCGCAGATTCCTATCAGATTTGATTACATCTTCATTCAATACATGTTCAACAGGAACCTGCTGAGGACGCTGCTGCCAATAAACCATCACACAGATGTCCCAGTAAAACAGTTGTAGTAGAAAACAACAGTGTCATCCGCATGAATTACAGCTCAGTCATTTATTTCCAGGTGAAAGAACAATATGCCTTGCCTGCACACATTGATTCACAAGGTGGACCTGTAGGCACGGTACTGTGTGGTACTCTTGCTCTCTTGTTTACCTCTTTAGACTGGACACAAGGAGAAAATCAATACCGCTCTCTGACAGGTCAGTAAACAGCCTCCGTCCGATATTTACTGGTGTCGAGGTTCAGCAGCCCTCCTCCCACTACCATCTCCATCTACCCCGCCCGAGTTTAGATGTCTGCCCGGCCTAGTCACTCCATCACTGGGCTTCCCCGCTGACATATCCCTGCTTCTCCCTGCGCCGCTATCGCCCATCAGGGTGGCGGGGTCTTTAATCGATGTGGAGCCAAATGGGTCCTGGAAAAGGCCATTTAGCCCGGGTTGTTGACACGGCTGTTCAGACGAATGATAAAGCTTCCTGTCGGAGATAAGAGAAGGCAGGGAGGCTAGCAGAGACAAGGACAAGCAGCCGGGTGGGAGACAGAATGGGGAAGCTGGGGCACGGCCTCTGTATGTTTGTGTTTTTTTTATATCTGTCCATGTTTACGTTTGTGTGTATGTGTTTGTGTGTGTGCCAGAGTTACAGACAGTCACATAATGTATCCCTCAATTAAGGCTGATTGAATACATATTATGCCAAACAGAACATACTCTTTGTTCTGGGTGTCTGCTGCGATGGAGATGATCAAATAAGTACAAGTACAGTTAGAACTTTGTTTGTACCATGTACGACTTTCATTGACACTGAACCTTCTTTCACTTTTTTACTATTAATCCACTTTCACAATGCTGACTTTTATACCCTTCACTCCCTCATTGTCCTTGAAAGCACAGATATCCAACAAGCAGGAGGGACCACAAGCTTTGCTTTATTTTTCAGAGATTGGAACAGGGTGAAGTGGCCAAGAGAGTGTGGGTGGGGAACGGAGTCAGTATTTAGAGAAAAGAGACTTTGGCTGTGTGTGCATTTTCAAATATGAAACACCTGGCTCAGAAGCTCCTGTTGTATTAAGAAATATCCATACAGAGTGATTTTTTTTAAACTTAACAGTTGTTTGAGTCAAGCGTGGGCTCATTTATGGATATTGCTTGGCTTTATCAGAGAGGAATATTGGTGCTACTGCTGCTGTTTGAATTCAAATTATTCACCAACCAATTAAACACACTGCTGGAGCTTAGATGTGATTATGTTTGGTGTAACAAGAGATCAAAATCTTCTTTGCTGGATAAGTTTCACCTTAAAGGATTATATCAATGTTTTTATCTGAAGTTTGTGCCAATCGTCTGGGTTGCATTATTCCTGGTGTTGTCTGCACACAGTCAGGTTAGCTGGAGATATCACAGGTCGTTTTCCTCCCTTCAGCAGAAGCCATCTGCTGCCATTCATTTTTCTTCAGTATGAAAATCAACTTCCACAGACTTGAAGATTGCCCGTGCTAGATAATCCAATACAGTAAACATGAAACCTTAATTTGGTTTTGTCAAAGCTTCCCTGTGTTATTATTTCATAGTGCCTGAGTTTTCATATCAGCGCAGGCATTATGTTACGTTCTGCTCACATTCATTCACCTGACTTTATTGTCACAGTCATGTCTTCTTTTTTTGGGGCGTTGTTCTTAGCTGGGACAGCAGTGTGCATTGCAAAATGATTGGGGAAATGTAAGATAGACTTAGATAGAAGTAAATGGCCTTTAACTGCAAATGACACCAGTATTCTCCTTTAAGCA
The DNA here is from genome assembly GCF_046629955.1 of Centroberyx affinis. NCBI lineage: Eukaryota > Metazoa > Chordata > Actinopteri > Beryciformes > Berycidae > Centroberyx > Centroberyx affinis. The sequence goes on from NW_027279119.1 coordinate 94,558, forward strand.
AAGTCTAACTTCCAAGGTCTCTTAATTATTAAAGTCAGTATAATGACGGAAAACATTAGTGAGAACATCTTTTCTTACTGTTTCTCTGCACCACAACCGCAAACCACAACCCAAGGAGGGAAGGTATGGCCTCGCTACTGTCGGGAAGGTGAATTAAAAGGGAATCTTAGAAGAGATGATTTGATGGGTAAGTCGTGCATGCGTGCACATATATGTGTGTTTGTGCCCTGATAATGACTGTTCTGACTACTCTGTGTATGCATGTGTGTGTTTGTGTGTGTGTGTGTTTGCGTGCACCCATTTATAATGCTTTATAATGGATGTTTATTGGGCCTTCACTTAAAGTGGAGGCTGCACTATATATGAGTCAGTTGATATGTCATGAATAACTGTACGTATATCGTAATGTATCAGAGGTGGGAAAGGGCGAGTAAAGCAGAGGAAGAGAATGAGGGGAGTCCAGAGAAAAACAGTACACAGAGAGAGAACAGGCTCTGCTGGGGGAGTTTGAGTGTGAGGATGGAGCATCTGCTGCTGCCCACTGGGCCTCCCAGCAAGTGCGAGCAAACACACACACACACACACACGCACACACATACTCAGAACCAAACTGCTGCTGATTCTAATGAGGCCGAGGCCTGCTGGGCAGCAGTACGGCTGTTGGAGGCTGTCTCTGTCTCTCTGATTCTTGTCCCAAAGCTCCAAACACGTCATCCACTGTTTCACACCATCCGCACTGTTCACAGTCTGCAAGTTAGCTCCCAGCATTCACTCTACAGTGGAGGTTCACATTAATGGACTAGACTAGACTAGACTAGACTAGACTAGACTAGACCAGAATAGAATAGAATAGAATAGAATAGTATTCACTCTACAGTGGAGGTTCACATTAATGGACTAGACTAGACTAGACTAGACCAGACCAGAATAGAATAGAATAGAATAGCATTCACTCTACAGTGGAGGTTCACATTAATGGACTAGACTGGACTAGACTAGACCAGAGTAGAATAGAACAGAATAGAATAGAATAGAATAGAATAGCATTCACTCTACAGTGGAGGTTCACATTAATGGACTAGACTAGACTAGACTAGACTAGACTAGACTACACCAGAGTAGAATAGAATAGAATAGAATAGCATTCACTCTACAGTGGAGGTTCACATTAATGGAATAGACTAGACTAGACTAGACCAGAGTAGAATAGACTAGACCAGAGTAGAATAGAATAGAATAGAATAGCATTCACTCTACAGTGTTGGTTCATATTAATGGACTAGATTACACTAGACTAGACTAGACCAGAGTAGAATAGAATAGAATAGAATAGATCAGAGTAGAATAGAATAGAATAGAAAAGAATAGAAAAGAATAGCATTTGCTCTACATTGTAGGTTCACATTAATGGACTAGAATAGAATAGAATAGAATAGAATCATTATTATTAGTTGTAGTAGAAATTTACAGTATCACAATGATAGAGTACCTCACTTTACCTATTTGCATATTGTCACTGTCGGGTGAAAACCTCGTATTTCTAAAATGCTAACTGTTCAGGAGCCTTGTTTTTAGCCTGATGACTATGCATTTTTGTCATTATCCAATGTGTTTTGAAAGGGTTCCAGAAGCACAAGAGGTCAGAGAATTTCCCCCACCCATAGAGGTCCGCATAATCCTTCAGTCGAAGCAAAAACATGAGAATCACCAAAATTGGAGTTGCAAGGTTTTCATGTGACAACAGCAATATGTTTGCAGTGTTTGATAAAAAAAGATTAATATCTCCCTTTCTCTTTTCCTCCCTCAGTCTCTCTGTTATCCATGCTGCCTCTGCAGGGTTTTCTATCTGCAGGCCAGTGGATGTGTGATGACGTTTGCCTCACGAAGGCCCGCCCCCTCATCCGAACTGCAGCTCACTCAGCCTCCGTCTATCATTCAGTCTCCTCACCAACTCTCTTTCCTTCTCTATCTCTGAGTCAGCCTGTCTCTATCAACAGGAGGGATAAGCCCAAACAAATCTGCCTAAAGCCTTTCCCTTGCTGACGGTCCCGTGGGAATGATACCTATTCCCTCTCATTTCAAATGACACTAATGGCATATTGAAGTGCATGCAGATTAACAGATTATTGTGTGTGTGTGTGTGTGTGTGTGTGTGTGGGGGGGGGGGGGGGGGGGGTTGTGTGTAAGCACTCCCATGTCTTTGTGTAAAAGAGTTCACTCAACTTCTGAGCATGTAACTCAGCATGCTCCGTGATGTAAAATCATTCAAAAGGGATCTCAGCTTGTCACTTGTCATTTTGAGGTATGAGCTACACACAGGGTGATTCACAAACTCCTTAAGAGATTTTGAGTCGCTGTGAATTCACTCAGCATTGAAGTAGTTGCAACATAATTCATTACAGCTCTGTGACAACGTCATATTTACAGAGATTATTTCTTTAATTACCAATGCAATGCAGTGATGCTCTGTCCCCGCCCCAACCCACCCCCTGTCTCGCTCCTCTACTACTTCCACATACATCTCTTTTGTCAGACATGGCATTTCCACTTCGTGAACATGGCGGCAGTCTGCTCCTGCAGATGGACCAAATGTATTAGTTGCGGCTCGGCTATTTTTAAAGAGCTAATAAAACCACAGAAAAAGGGGACGTGGAATGGCATGTCAGTGAGGTAAAGAACAGGAGGGGACAAAGTCATCAAAAATATCCCCAAGGAGTCATCTCATCCTTTATTTCAAGCCCCATAGCTAAACTAATATAGTGAAACGATCTAAGATGGGCCTTTATTTCTCACCTCATCTTCTGCGTGTGTGTGTGTGTGTGTTTGTGTGTGTGTGTGTATGAGTGCACCCTTGTGCCTAATCATTGCGGAAATAGGAAGTAAAATGGCACCCCATTGGTTATTGCATTTTGTCTTAAAAATTCTCTCTCTGCAGGATATTAAACTGCAGTTAAACTTTGCTAACCTCACACATGACACAAAATGGCACAGTGTGTTCATGTGTGTGCTTGTATGCATGCGTGTGTGTGTGAGAGAGAGAGAAAGAGAGAGAGAGAGAAAGGCAGTTAACATTGTCACAAAGCTAAGCAAAGCATCTGTCAGCTCTTTGAAGTCAGTGAAAAGCTTGACGCATCCAGCTGCAGCTTGGCTGGCCAGTGTTCTTGTTGTATTGGGTCAGATGATAATTACGTTGTGCACACAAAAAGCCAGGACCCTGTTTCCAAAGTGTATATAATCCAGATGCATGGTGGCCTGCTCAACAGATGGCGGGGTTGGATGGCTTATTGCTGGCGTCATTGCTCTGGTGGAGGCCCTCTTCTCTTCTATTAATTTGATCTTTGACAGGGATAGATTGAAAGTCATATTTCTTGACCTCAGAATTGCTATCTTTATCTATGCATTTTTTAAAAGCTTGTGTGAAGCTACAATATCTATAAGATCAGCAGGCTATTAAGCAGCAAGCCATCAGTCAAAGAGGCATTTTTGCATCATCAGAGAAGGCCAATTTGTCATTGTACCAGTAAGTGCTATTTCATTCAATACATGGGATGTCTCAGTGACAGTGGTTTCAAATCCACTTCCTTTGCTGGCTTCAAATCCAGTTGAGGCATTTTTCTGCCTGCTGTGTCCCAGTTTACTTCTGGAAATACCTTTTGTACCAACAAACTTGATTCAAATCATCACGTAGACATCAAACAAGGTATTTCTTTGTTGAATAAATTTCAATTCCGTGGTAAAGCAGGGCGGCACTGTCGCCTCACAGCAGGTTCAATTCCCAGCCCGTTTCTGTGTGGAGTTTGCATACTCTCTTCATGTTTGTGTGGGTTTCCTCCGGCTGACTCTAAATTGCTCATAGGCATGAATGTAAATGTCTGTCTATCTGTGTTAGTCATGCAATGAACTGGCAACTTGTCCCGGGTGTCTCCCTGCTTTCTGCCTAACGTATGCTGGGATACAGCATACATTGCCCCCCATGACACTCAGTAGGAATAAGTGGGCAAAGAAAATAAATGAGTGAATGCTAAAAACAAGTGTTATGAATGGCCAACACCAGATATACAGCTAGATACCACTTCTTAAGTCCATGAGAAATAACATTTTGTTGCATGGCAGCAAAATGGCAAAAACGAAATAAAAATAAAATACCATAGAGACACAGCAGGAGAAAAGATGTGGACAAGAGGTCATGAGACTAGAGGCAGTTTGATGCGGAGGCTTGTCGTAGGGGGCCAGCCTCTCTCTCTCAGTCTCACCCCTGTCTCGGTGAGTCAGCAGTGGGTCTCTCTGCCTGCCTCCACTGCTGTCACCGCATATCAGCGTTGTGTTAATGCCAACGTCTCACTACACCGTTCTTTCCTGACTCGCCCGCTCGCCCACTCATAAGACAGAGAGAAAGAAAAAGAAAAGGCAGGAAGAAAGCATAAAGGAAGGAAGGCAGAAAAACACAGTAAGAATGCAGGAAAAATGCCAGAACTGAGAACCGTGGCCAGATAAATGGCTGGATAAAAATGTTAATAATAAAATGAGATGAATATGGATTACTAACATTTACTTTACTTTCAGTTGTTACTTACATATGTTACCAATTGTCTCACTGGTTACATTAAGTGATAGATTACGTAAATTAAACTGAAATGGAAATAAAAACTGAAAACTACAGTATATAAAAATAAAAACTAATGAAAATTCCCAAACTATAATAACCCTGCCCCAAACAAACAAGCATGGGTTGTTCAACTGAGACTAGAGAAGCAACTGCATATATGGAACGCCTGATGATTTTTCCTGGTAAAGTGCTACCTGCTCAAAGGTGTTTAGAACGGCAAATGTAAAAGCTTTGATTAAAGGATGAGGCTGGTGTTTTTTTAATGCATTTCTTACCATCAACAAATCCTATGAAAATAACAAAATCAGTCTCGTCCATGTAGCCGATGCCCAATAAAGCCATGTCGCAGCAGCCATAGAACTCCATTGTATTTAAAAAACGATTTAAAAAAGAGCCATGGCGATGCACCGGGCCAGCCGACTTTTTCCTCAAACAACTTAATAAGCCGACCGTAAACACGTTTGCGATCTCAGGAAAGTAGTTCCGTAGAACCGAAAATAGTCCCCGACGTAATGAAGAATTTGTTCCCATTTGAATTTGATTTGGTAATAACTACAATAGCCTGACTTTTCATGGTAACAGTTAGCGATTTAAAAAATCGAATGTCTTTGTGAGCTTTAGCTTACAACTGGAGCCAATGACTTCCGGTTTGGGAAGTTGGAAATTAATGGGAGTAGAGCAAATGCATTGTTGTTTTTGTTATTTTCATAGGATTTGTTGACAATAAGAAATGTATTTAAAAACACCAGCCGTATCCTTTAACTGGGTAAATCACTATTGTGTTCTATCAGTCGGCCATAGAGAGTAGAAACTGTATGAGTAGAAATAGTATGAAACCGAGAACCGTTAGTCCGATCGACTTCACACTTGGCAGGTGTATTGCTGGGGACCCAAGGAAGTGCAGTGTCGGATTTGGTGCAATTTGGACACGCGACACGTTCAATATTAATAAACTTTGAATAAACAAGCGAACAGCGCTCTGTGCAGCGGCGGCACAAACGGGCACTGCACTAGTTACTTTAAATATGGATTACTAACTAACTTTGCTGTCTTTCCCTAGTAATTGCTTGGATGTTTTACCATGCAAACCCCAACTGAAGTGCAGAACTCACAAGGGTTATTGCCTCATAAGATAAATGCGAGGTTTAATGGCACCAGCACTATATGGATGGATATAAATACATCGGACTCCCTTGCTAGCAGCACCGATATAAACGTAGAAAGTGTTCCCACACTGAAGCGTGAGCAGTTTGTTTAATAAGTCCTCCTCTCCAGTCGAGATATGGGAAGTCTAGTAATGAGAGATCTGTTATCTCCGTCGGCCATTAGCCTTAGTGTGTGAAGTCATTAGAGAATGTAATTAACTCCTATTGTAGTAGAGACAGGTCGTTAGCAAACGAGCTTAAGAAGCATGTAGCATCAAAGTGTCTTATCTCCTGACGTGGTTGACCTACATGGGGTGAGAAGGGGAACATGCTCTGCTGTGAAAGAGACTGTGTTTACTGTGAAGTGTTTGTGTGTGATCGCAAAGGAATTATGTCATTATAGTCACCTAATACAGAATACAGATAAAACAGGGTGTTCTAAGACCTTTATATACAGAGGCAGCATTTCAAAGACATCTATCATTACAAATGTGTGTGTACTCAGACAAATTAGTCCTTGTTTAAGTCACAGCTATGGAAAGCAACAAAATGCCTGTCAAAATCTTATGAACTTGAACATTTATTCAAATCAGTGAGGCTCGAGGAGGAAGCCTCTGTACCGTTGGAGTAATCACTTCTCATTTCTGTCTCTCTCCGGAGAACCTGCAGTCACCTGGAAGAGTGAGAGAGACCAGTGGAAAGGGAGAATGTTTGGTGAATATCTCAAGTGATAGGTGTTGCATCTTTTTTTTATCCTTCCACTGTTCCTGCACTGGCCTGTCTGAAGAAGTTTACATTCACACCGGGGAGCTTATTGGGAAGGCACTGCCATTTGTTAGGTGTGGACAAAATCTGTCAGACTAAAGCTCTAGATAAAGCAGAAGAAATACTCTCTGATCCCAGACATCCCCTGACTTACTTACTTGCTTCTGGCCAGTGGTTTAAAGTCCCAGCCTATAGGAAAAACAGATAAAAATATTAATTCCCACCTTATATCGCTACTAAATTAGAGCGATCTTGTGCACTTTAGTCCAGTCTGAACATCAAACTGTTGCTGATGCCTTTACCAGAGACTCGGATGACTTGAATGTTTGACATTGTTTGTTGTATTGAACTGTCTACAGGATTCTGGTGGATTCTGGTGGAAACGTTTATATTATAATGTGTGGTTTTTTGTATCAGTTTCTGGTGTGTCTGGTGTCTTGGCTTGTCTTATTGTATTGTATTGGTGTGTTTTCCGTTGTTTTTATTGTATTTATTGACTGTGACGCCTTAAATGTATCATATTGCACCCAAGTTTCCCCACGGGATGAACAAAGTAAGTAAAGTATGTGCTTTTAGAGGTAGGAAATTTGGGACTTTGCTGCATTGACTCATAGAGGGATCTATTTATTTGTTTCAGTTCTATCTAAATGATAAATCATTGTTAGCACCGGTGTCTTGATTGTGTAGTCAAGAAAGCACAAGCTGCTGCATGAATGTAATAAAACACTGAACATCCCCTCAGATGAGCTGATGTTGAGTGTCTGTACAGCAAGCCACTCCTTGTCAAAGAGGTCCCTGAAGCCACATTGGGCAAGCCACATGCGCACTGGGCAAGTCAGTCAGTTGTCACAAACATGCATTTCTCAAGGTGCTACTTGAGTCGCCTGTTAGATTAATGCCCAAATTCTCCGAGCTGATGTTCGGGAAGCTTATTGTTTTGAACACATGCACACTGGGCCCTTGTGCTGTCACACTCGATCTTGTTCACTGACAGCAAAAACACAGAATTGCCAAATGCCTATGTTTGTGATAGCAACAAGATTTAATTGGCAGTGATGGATCTTTCAGGGATATTTGTTTGTGCAGGGATTAATCCCAGGTGTTTGTGATATTCATGGACAGGATTTCAAGGCGTAGTCATGGAGGGGAGGGGTTTCAGTTTGTTGGGCTTAGGATTGCGTCACTGCTTTTTGCAGATGACGTGGTCCTGATGGCATCATCGGTCTGTGAGCTTCAACACTCACTGGATCGGTTTGCAGCCGAGTGTGAGGCGGCTGGGATGAGGATCAGCACCTCTAAATCTTAGGCCATTGTTCTCAGCAGGAAACCGGTGGATTGCCCACTTCGAGTTGGGAATGAGTCCTTACCCCAAGTGAGGGAGTTCAAGTATCTCGGGGTCTTGTTCTCGAGTGAGGGGACCATGGAGTGGGAGATGGGCCGGAGAATCGGAGCAGCAGGAGCGGTACTGTGTTCGCTTTACCACACCGTTGTGACGAAAAGAGAGCTGAGCCAGAAGGCAAAGCTCTCGATCTACCGGGCAGTCTTCATCCCAACCCTCACCTATGGTCATGAACTATGGGTCATGACCAAAAGGACAAGATCGCGGATACAAGCGGCCGAAATGGGTTTCCTCAGGAGGGTGGCTGGCATCTCCCTTAGGGATAGGGTGAGAAGCTTGGTCACCCATGAGGGACTCAGTGTAGAGCTGCTGCTCCTTCGCATAGAAAGGAGCCAGTTGAGGTGGTTCGGGCATCTAGTAAGGATGCCTCCTGGTCACCTCCCTAGGGAGGTTTTCCAGGCACGTCCAGCTGGGAGGAGGCCATGGGGCAGACCGAGGACCAGGTGGAGGGATTACATCTCCACGCTGGCCTGGGAACGCCTTGGGATCCCCCAGTCAGAGCTGGTTAATGTGGCCAGGGAAAGGGAAGTTTGGGGCCCCCTGTTCTTTCATTTAATAGGAAAGCTTGACTTGGCATTCAAATCCATTGTTTTCCACTTGTGCTTTTGCTGAATAGTTTCTTGAAGAGTGACAGTACAGCACTGATCACTCTGGAATGGTTTTACTTTGAAGGGGGTTAATAATACAAACAGATATGATTGCACTCTAATTCTCTACCTCACCTATGTTCTCCTGTCAGATAAGTACAGGTGACCTGTTTCTCATACCAACACAAGTGCTGTGTTTATCCCCCAAGACAGAAGACAATGTCGGGTGGCTTTTCGTCCCCAAAGCTTTTATATATAGGAGCTCTCAAGGCTTCTCTGCTTACATAAATACTCCTCTCTCTGGCAGCAGATGAAAGATGTTTTCAGTACTTACCAGGCCACAATTTCATTTGCTTGATTTTGCCTCTGAACTTGGATTCGTCGTCAATCAAAATCAATCTAACATGCAGTTACGTGTGTGTGTGTGTGTGTGTGTGTGTGTGTGTGTGTGTGTGTGTTGAGTATTTGTTTCGTTTAGCGCACAAAATACTGGGTAAATACACCCTCTTTCTCTACACATGTTAACTCAGTCAATAATATGTGAAGCAGTAATGTCCCAGTTTTATGAGAAATTATAATTGGGATTTTTTTGGTGAGCCAGTACAACCTCAGCCCTGCACGCCTGCTGATGGCTCCCACACAGCCGGGCATAAAGGTCCTCATCATCCTCTGATGGCCAGTAAAATCCACCAGCCTAACAGCTCCCAGGTCCCCTACAGTGTCGCTGGATCTGAGTATACCTGCATTTACAGCATGTATGGAAGATGTGTGTGCTGCAGTAGTTGATCTTCTGTTGAGAGATTTTCCTGGTTGATCGGCCGGTCATCTGGGTAGATTACATACAGCATGTCTGATCTGTGTGTTGATAGATTACTGTGGCTAGCAGGGTATGGTTATCTGTGTCTATGGTTCTTGCCGGTGTCTGGTTGCTCTAACAGCCCACAGACTTGGTGTGGTGTTTATAGATTTACCCGAACAGCGGCTGGGTATGCAGATGGGGAGGATTGACCTGCTGTGACCTTGGAAAAGTGCCCTGGTGGAGGACGACGGCGACCTCGGTGTGGGCAGGACGTGCTGCAATGCAGCAGAGCGGATCAGTGGCGCTGCACGCACTCACCCGCACACACACGCAGACACACACACACACACACACACACAAACACACATGAATTTCAGCACACCAACAGACTTTTCACAAACCCACTTACATGAACATCAGTAAGCACAAACACATGCATACGCGCACAGAAACATGCACACACACACACACACACACACACACACACACACACATACACACACTCTTTGTCTCTCTCCTTCCTGGGATCAGCAGGCAGGGGCGTGTCTTAATCAACCTGCCGCTGTCTGCCTGGGTGAAATGCACACACCACCCACATGACTCTGCATATTGAAGAGCACGCACACACACACATGCTCACACTCATTTGCATACACAGCCTGTTGTACATAAACAAACACACTCATGTCCAGGCAAAGAGGAAGCGTGTGCATGTACACACACAGACACACACACACACACACGCTACAGAGGACTGAGGAATCGCCCTGTGGAAAAGTCAGAAACTGTCAAAACCTACAGCATAAAACATCCTGACAACATAATAGTGGCACAATTATTTTCCATTTAATATTGTTGGACTGTGGGCACTTGGCTAACTTTGTAGAGAAATTATATAAGGCTACTGGCACGTAAAAATAACACAGCATCCAACGGTTTCTTCCTGTTTTCTTTCTTTCTAATGGCATACAACTTAAACAACACCACCATGACTAATGGGTTTCCTCTCTCTCTGCATATGTGCAACTTCCGGCTAATCAGGCACATCCATAAATAGAGCAGCCTCCACGGTTTTTTATTTCGTCCTGCATTACAGCAACACTTACTGCTTTACTGATAAGGCGCTTGCTCAGTTCCGTCAGCTACAGGATCCCCATGAAGCCTCAGCAGGGCGTCCCATAGGATGAAAATACACAATAGCACTGTCAAGGCATTGTCTTTAAATACCAGCCTGGCACTGACTCTCATTAAAGGGATTTGCTTGGCAAAATAAGTAAAACCTAATCACTCCGAGCAATCAGATCACTCTAGATCAGCCTCAATTTGCTCTTGCCTGCACCAAACCCATACTGCTACAACCTAATGGCTGATCCAACATGCAATTATACACGCGTACACACAAGGACGCACACACACACACACACACACCCATGCAGTGTCCAAAATCATGAGCAGCAGATGTCATAGCCCAATCGGATTGAGGCTGTTGGTCAGGATGTGGGGGAAGGTGAATTGGCTCGCACCGTCCCAGTGATGTAACAGGAATTCCTGTCCGACTTACTTTTATGTTCTCCTGTCGGACAGGATGAGAGGTGGTAACACTTGTGTGTGTGTGTGGGTGTCGTGTTTCTCCCAACACAATGCTTTTACTGTAAGCTATGTGGAGGTGAAGTTGTGGGTTTGCTGTGGTTTGGTTAGCTCAGGTTGTCAACATTTCTATTTCTTTTCATTACAGATTTAGCAAAACAGGGTTCTTTTTTTGTACCACAACATATGAAATGATTTCAACATAACAGCTGTGAAAGCATTTATATTATGATCCTTATTATGACTAGCATATTAAACTGCCTGACTCTCCTCAAAGACACACTGCTGCTTTAAGCGACTTCAGTAGTTTAAGTATTTTCCTGACCCCAGAATCTGCTTCACAACGGCTGCAAATTGGCAATAGGGCAGATGTGGACCTATATAACATTTTGACTGCATGATGAAATGTCAGCTCAGAGTCACCTCCCAGTAGTCATGAATGTAGTTACCACAATGAAATAAAACCTTAACAAATTATGCACTTTTACATAAAGAATTCTGTTTATTATTTGATATATATCATATGCATCTTCATATAATTGTTCTAATACCAGTAAGTCAAAAATAATAATCATATTATATTTATATATATAGAAAACTAATCCAATAATCTACTATTTACTTGGACTTTACTTCCTTGTAAAAAACAACATGGAGAAACGTATAATCTTCTCCCCAGCTTCAATATATAGGCGCTTTTAGGGAGCAAAGAAGATAATACAAAAAAGAAAATGACACCTGAACATTGCATCTTGTAGAACTAGAACATCTGTCAGCAGCTAATGTTGGCCATCTTGGTTTAAGACACAGGAAGAGGTTTTTCTTCTTTGCTAGAACATCTTTGACAAACAAAAATTTTTTTTTTTGTCGTTTTGTTTTGTTTTCTGTTTTTAAGCTCTGTTGAGATGTCGGACGCATATCTGAATCACAAGGGAGAAAGAGGAGATGATGGCGATAATGTGATCAGCTGGATTTGTGTTTGGAGACCGAGAGACCGAACATTAGATTACACCAGTCTCATTACACACTTTGAAAATGATGAATATCTGAAGAAGAAGAAGAGGGGAAGGAGGGGGAGAGGAAGAGAGGGTGAGAAAGACAGAGAGAGATAGAGACAGAGGGGACCTCAGAGGAAGGAGGGAGGGTGAGGGGGAAAAGGAAAGTGAGAGAGAGAGAGAGAGCGAGGAAAGGGTGTGGGAAAATAATTAATGGTGAGAACAGCAGGGTCTAGAAAATCTGAGAAATGTGCTTCTCCACCAATGAACTACATTTGTAAACAGAGGGTAGCGGCACAAACAGTGTAGAGTCCTCTTCATCTCCCCCCCCCCCCAGCTTCCCTCCCCCTCCCCGCTTCGCTCTCCAGGAGGTAGGCCATGTCACAGTTGGCAGGGAGAGATACCCACTCTCATCCGTTTAGCTGTGGCAGTCTTCCGGAGTTTTACCAACCGTACTAATAGCATCCCCCCAAAAAACTCTTGATATGTAGAAATGAAAACATGGAGGCAGGCTGTTTCAGGGCTGTGGAGATGGATGAGGACATGGACGGACCATCCGGAGCCGTGGAGGTGGAGGTGGAGGTGGTGGTGGGGGGCGGGGGCAGGGGTGCCCGGGGGCCCTCGTGTCTATCAGGGCCAGAGACGCAGGAGGGCCGTGCCTTTATATCCCCCCCTCCTCCCCTCCCGTCGAGGAGCCTGGCCGGCCAAGTTGGGGTCAAGAAGAGGCATCAAAGCTGTACAGAAAGAAGAAGAATAAGGAGAATAAATGTTATGATACTGATGATACTCTACTCTCTTGTATTTGTGTTTATTTTATTTATTTTAATGTAAACTTGTTTTATCTGACATTTTATGGTGTGACTATGGTTTTGTGTTTTATCCTCACATTGCTTTTATCACCTTTTGTTTTGAGTCGTTTGTGTGAAGCACTTTGTAGCATTTGTTTCGAAAAGTGCTATATCAAGTATTACTGTATTATTATTATATATATAATTTTTGGGCATTTTTGCCTCTACTGACAGTAGAGACAGACAGGAATGTCGCAGGGGGGGGGAAATACAACAAAAGTCCCAACTATTCCCCAATACATATGATTTTAATATTCTGGCTAGGAATAAATGAGAGATGCAATAGATAGATAGATAGATAGATAGATAGATAGATAGATAGACAGACAGACAGACAGATAGATAGATAGATAGATAGAGAAAGAGATGCAATAAATAGACCAACAGGCCGACAGACAGATAGACAGATAGATAGATAGATAGGTAGGTAGGTAGGTAGGTAGGTAGGTGGATGGATGGATGGATGGATGGATGGATGGATGGATGGATGGATGGATAGATAGATAGATAGATAGATAGATAGATAGATAGATAGATTAAAAAGAAAAGCAGCTATAGCTAGTCAAGATAAATCAATACATACAAAAACAAAGTGCGACAGCTAGCTGCACAGATCTGGAGAGAGAAGCAAACGAAAGCAACAGAGAGCTTCGGGGAGTAAGATGTTCATCACTGCAGGCTATTGTGTTGCTTATCAGTGACAGATCCTCTTGTTCCAGCCTGCGTCTGTCTGCAGCGCAGGGGAGAGCCCAGGGACGGCCACCGGGCCGCGCTTCACTCTGCATTGTTAGCAGATCTGTGTTGCTTTTTTGGAGCTCACAAATCATCTACTGACATAAAAGTACATCTTTCTTTTTTTCTGTACCTGAGTCATTGATATTTTTGTATGAGATAATGGGCGTGAGGGAAAAAATAGCACATGCAGACATGGAGAGATGGGGTGAAAACAATAATGGGGAGGGAAGAAGATGGAAAACGCTTTCATCCACAGGTAGGAAAAGTCACGATATCTGTATGTGAGAACAACCATGAGAACATGTGTGAATCCAGTATTCACGCCTGTGTGTTTATGTGTGTGTGCCCTCTCAGTGAGAGGAGCGGCTGGGGGGGGGGGACTCGACTATCCTCTAGGGGAAGGTAGGTCTTGTCTTGCAGTCATTAAATATTAACAGAGCCATCTCCCCCTCCCACTGGGGCCTGATTGAAGATGGAGGATTGCAGACGGGGACAGGATAGGGTCACCTCTAACTCTGTAGTCCTCCTGTAAACCCACTGTGATTACACCTGGGCCAGACCAAGCATGCAAACACATTTCTCATCTGGAGACAATGCACTGCACTGACTCATATAGACTGACCCTCCAATGACACCGGATTGAACTGGGGAAAACTTGCAAATGTACATTATAAAGTCACTGGAGTTCATCTGTGATGCCTTCACCCTTTCAGGCTTCAGGAGCTTCTGTTGATCACCTAATGATCAACTAGAGAACCCAGTGAAAATGTAATAGGCTTTATACATCAGTTAGTACTGACTGAGTAATTATTCAATATAAACCATGGATGCCCTATAACTGCACCATTTACACTGTGCAATGCATGACATTTCCGTCAGTGGAATTCGGTTGGTCAGCAGTCAGCAAATGTAAAAAGTTTTTGTGACTAGGTGTGGCCCCAGCTAAAAGTAGCAGACAGTATGGTAAGATAGAATAATAGGATCTAATTAGAGGATTAGGAGCCATTGTTGAAAGAACAGATAATGACCTTCCATAGGCTATTCTTATTCTTTCAAAGAGTATAATTAGCACAGAAGAGGCTTATGAAAAGGAAAGAAGGTGGAGAGGTATTCTTACCTGTCCCATAGCTTGACATTTCTACAGTTGTTGGTGCAGCAGCCAGCAGATATCAAAGCTGAGACACAGGAGAGGGAAAGAGAGGAAGAGGAAGAGATGAGTTTCAAAGTTTTTGTTTTGAAGGGTGAAGAGTGCCTCATTAATTTAATGGTTCAGAGCTGAAGTTTGTCTGTTTAGACTGCCAAAACAAATAAAAAATGACTCATAAATAAAACATAGCGTTGGATAGTACTACTTGTTTTTGTGATACTGAGAAACTTTGTCTGTCATATAGAGGAAACAGCTATAAGGCAGAGGAAGGGAGACCATCTACCAGTTATCTACTGAAAGATGGACAGACTGACCAAAATTAAAATGTAAATGTAACATTTCTCATCATATAGTCCTGGCTACAGCATCTGAGCAAGCATGATTCGGGGTGGCATTATAATCCAGGGGCAGTTAGATGGGTATTTCCAGAATACTTTGAAAGACAGATGGAGCATTAAGTAGCAGCATCAGGTCCATGGCGACCGATTAGGGTTGTGTTGTGTCACATAGAGCAGCATTTTGCAATTGTCCCACATTTCCCTCTCATTTGTTTCAATCTCTGCTGCAATGGTGCAAGTGACAGCTAGCAGAGCTGCAGCAACCTTCACAGTCTAGCTAAATGTGAATCTGCTAAGGTGCGGGCTCACACACACACACACACACACACACACACACACACACACACACACACACACACAAACACAGACTGATTTATCTAGACCTCAAATCTAGAGTGTATCAAAACTGAGACATAAAGAAGGGGAACAAAGGCAGGAGAGAGAGAAACAGACAGACGGGGATAAAAGGAAAGACAGTGAAACAAAGAAACGAGGGGTTATTTTGCTTAAGGAGTGACAGACTGAACAGTGCAGTGCATTGTGGGAGCTCAGTCATGTTCTCTCACACTCATCCTGACAAGTGTAAGACATCACACTATAGCACTCAACATTAAAAACAAGGCAGGTTCTTCAGTCTGAGTCTATCTTTTCACCTTTGTTGAGAGAGACCCCATCACTACTTTTAGAATTGCATTTCTTAATTTCATGGTATAACAAATGACTTGTTTATGTAAAGTTACCCAAATTATTAATTGTGAGCATTGTGGAAATTTGACTAACACCTTTTGAAAAACTCTCCCTCTGGTTGTCAAATCCAATCTGCTTCCTGATGTAAATCATGTCACCTATGCCCAGGTTTTAATGAATGCTCTGATTGGTCGACAGTATGCATAGTTAATCAGGTGTCCCATAGTCTTCCAGACTATAGCCAGCCGGCTACTTGCCATACTAGCCAAAATTCCTCTGTTGTTGCTGGGTGCTGAAGCTCCAACGCTGTGTTCGGCTCTCACTCAGTCCTACAAGCTTTGTACCATCTAAAACTGAAAAAAAAGATGCTCACTATGTCAGAAATCAGCATCAACTAAGGCTGTTTTTACATTCTGGGACTGATTTGCTCCCATACTGTGCTGGCCCTGTGCTTTGCTACTGAATACAGTGACTCTGGTTCATGTTGCGTCGTTCCATAGTGAATGGCTGAGCAGGCCCGCACAGTGCAGTTGTGATCACTTGGTTTGGGAAAATGCCTTTGCCTTGAGAGACCCAATGTAAAAAAAAAAAATGTTATCCCTCTTTACCTCCTTTGCCCTTCAAAACAATTATTTTATCCTCCCCTTGGCTCCTCGCTTGATATCTCTGTCTCTCTCCCCTCCAACTGTTTCCTCCCCATGAGTCCATAATCACGTTTTCAGCACATTTCCTCTCCTTGGCGCGCTAACATCTCACATTAAAGATTCATAACGCTCTTGTGACCGCCGAGTTCTGCAAAAGATTCCAGTAGCCACCTTCGCTACACCTCCCCCCCACCCACCCACCCCCTTCCTTCACTGTTTATCTTAGTGGGGGGAGGGGAAGGAAGGAAGATATATGAAAACTCCTTTAAAGTGTGTGTATGTGTGTGTGTGTGTGTGTGTGTGTGTGGGCGGGGGGGGGTATTTTCATGTAGAGGTCAGGGTGTGTGGAATGAAATTGATTACACGGTCAAGGGAGGGCTCATACACGGGTGAGGAGAGTGGGGTAAACACATGACCATATACACCTCCTGAGCTCCATAACACACACACACACAGACACACACACACATCACACACACCGGGAGACTATTGTTAAGTGCAGCTGATAGCCGTCTCGATGGGAATAATGACATTTGAAAGGAGACCACTGTGTAAACATGCTCCGATGGCCTGATACCACCGTAGATGACTCTCATGCGCAGGAGAGTGGGGACAATTAGCTTAAATGGATTTGCTGTCTCAAGGTCGGCAATCACGAACACACGGGTCACAGGATTGCTTGTGATCTGTCTGGTTAACACACACCAGCCGCGGCGCCAACATCCAGAGAATCCCTTTAAACTGAACTTGATTAATGACTAATGAAACCTGCTCTTTCGGCCTCCGCGACCTCTTCAAGGAGAGTTGTGGAGTGAGAGAACACACAGTACACTTGGAGGATGTTTGGTGATTTAGTTATGGGCTGGGTGTTGAAACCAAAATTGGATTTAACGGGATGTGAGAGATGTGGTGAGGGAAGGAGCTGGGTGGGGGTCAGAGAAAGAGTATATAGATAATGTGATTACTGAAGAATAATGTGGGGCTTAACTTCCCTAAAATTCCACCTCTGCACACCAGAGCTGGAGAGAAAGGCTCTTAATTTCCCCACAAAGAGATCTCCGAGATTGGCTTGGGAGAAAAGCTGCTCCCACACTAAATAAATCACAGTTCCGGATCGGGAACCCTTTTCCCTCTGCAGCCCGAGACCAATTACTAACTTTATATAACTCATAATCTTAAAGCCCATGAAAGAGCACTGTAACCTTATTAAGCAAACGGTAATAATGAAATCAAAGAAAATCTGATCTCTTTTGTGAGATGAAAATTGTTGAAATAAGCTCGAAAAATGATTCAAGGGGGCTGGATCCAGGCAATGAAAGCGCCTCTCCTAGTCAACAAAAGCTCTGAAAAGTTTCTGAATGATTGTTGTAGCTATATAGTTTGTCAAAATGAGTAATCAAGTTGTTATTGATGCCTGAATCAAGCCAGTAAACACATCAACCTGCTCTCCTCTGGGCTCCTCATCTCTTCTCGATCCTCTTTGATCTATCAATTCTCCCCCCCCCCCCCCCCCCCTTTCTCTCTCTCTCCCTCTCACACACACACACACACACACACACACACGCACACACACCCTCTGTCTTTCTTTATCTCTCTTTCTCTCTCTCTCTCTCTCTACCCCTCTCTCAGCTTACAGGATCAATGCAAGGTAATTTCACATGGCCAGTCCCTCAGATCTCCTAAAAATCTGCCACATAAATTATTCAGGCTGGCTGGGCAGGAAAGCCTGTGGAGATGCATGGTAGATCAGTGACCTTCCGTTTAGCCAGCGGTCAGTCAGTCAGTCCGTCAGTCAGTCAGTCAGTCCATCAGTCAGTCTGTCAGTCAGTCAGTGAGGCTGACTAGCAGGCTGTAGCTGCTTGGTTGAATGTCCCTCAGGCAGCTACTGTACAGTCCATGCTGCGACATTGTGAGCATGGGAGCATGTTCAGAATATATAACACTGAGATCATGTGAGGCTACTGTATAATACACAGTGGAAATAATAAAGAGGCCAATATAGGGAGGTAAAGTCAACGTCACATCCGGTATAACTTTCCTTCTCTATAGAGCACAAGTTACACAATAAAAGCAAACTATGCAATGTACCGTTCTGACTTCCCAGTATGTCACAGGATATCGGGATTATGTTCCCACTTACAGAATTTGAGGTCAATTCAGCCACAAATAACACGAGTTCTGATGTCTTGAACATCGCAGAGATCGAGTGGCACTTAATTTCCCATTATACACTTGACGCACTTGAGGAATCCATCTCTTCCTCTCCTTGATGTCCGGTGTAAATCTATAAAATGAGCAATCGTTTCTCGCATTGCTCATAGCGGGTCTATACCGGATGTGGACTTAAGCAAGACTTCTGCGTTACCTCCCTGCGATAGCGGGCCAGTGTTGCTTTTGGATGAACGATATTGGGATTTTCCCTCCCTGCCTGTGGTCTAAGGTGGCAGGGTGGTTCAGTTTCCTCACAGCAAGAAAGACCCGGGTTTGGCTTTCTGTGTGGACTGTGGATTTCTCCCCGCGTTCATGTGTTTTTCCTCCCCGCGTTCATGTGTTTTTCCTCCCACATTCCAACAACATGCAAGTCAGGTGGATTGATGGATCTCAATTGTGTATCTGTATTTATGGATTACTTACTTTTTACTTACTGTGTCCATATACTCACCATTCTGAGAGATGTGATGTGAGATGTCAGACTCATCTATTTATAGTTCTCTCTCTCTCTCTCTCTCTCTCACTCTCCCTCTCTTCAACTGCAGCAGCGCTATGCATCGTTTCAAGTTATCAAGTACTGTGCTTGAAAATTCTAGAGGGCTAAACGGCCAACAAAGTTTTGTCGCAACACTCATGTGCACCACAAAGCAGGCCATGATAAAAGTATGACATCATGGTCAAAGTCATATTACACTATTGGGGATTGGGCCGGTCAGTCTGTCGCCATAGTTACAGCTACAGTGAGCAACTTTGCACAGTGGCGGCTCCAAACGGCAGTGAGAGGCAACCATTTGGAAACTCGAACTTCAATACCCAGAAATCATGTAAGATAATATTAAAGGAAACCAAAGAGGCAAAAGATCTAACGCTGGTGAGGCCAGCTGTCTCTGAGCAGAGTGCTCGCTCACTGCTGTTTAGGAGACACTTTTGTATTTCACACTTAATTTTCCATTTGTCACGTCCCATGTCCACCCTCAGGAAGTGACAAATTAGTAGTTTTCCCACTAGCAACCACACCCAACACCACAAATTAATTTGGGCAAATATAGTGAATGTACAGTGTCTCAATTAGAGAGGATGGGATGATTTAGGCTGATAGGTTTAGGTGTATTTTTACAAAATAATCCTGCCTAGAGCAGCTTTATTTCTTCTGACTGACAGTTTATTGAAGTCCTCATTTGTTTGTCACATTAGACTGCGGGGAGCGTCGTGAAAATAAAGGAAAGAGAGACAGGAAACTCCTTCATGCTGCCGTATCTATGCCTACAGACTATTGTGTAAGCATTGTAATGAAGTGCTTGATGGAGGCAGGTAAGAACAGCAAATAACTTGAAGCCCTGGTGTCTGCGGCTCGGCCGACTGTGAGGGTTACAGCAGACTGTGGGGAGAGGAGAGCGGGGAACTCACTGGAGTAGAGCTGGCTAATTGGTGCCCTGTAGGCTGATCATGCCTTAGGGGCTGTGTGTGTGTGTAAGTGTGTGTGTGTATGTGTGTGTGTGTGTCTGGGTTTGTGCAAGTGTGTGTGTGGGGGGCCTTTAAGTCCCTCCTTCTCTGCAGTTGTTTTGGCCTTGTGATCTCAGTTCTACTTTATCACTGCCCCCAATCGAGGGACACAGACAGACACACATGGACATCAAAAGGCAAGTACACACACACAACACAACACACACACGGTGTAGACATCACATTTTGTGTAAAGACATGTTCAAAGCTTCTGCCTGCTGGATCAGCATTGAAATCCTGAAATCCTTGTTCCTTAATGTATGATTCAGAGATCGACTGGTTCTGTGGGGAAAATCAAATTTACACAAAAGAGATAAACTCAGTAGGAAAAAACAGAATAGTGTCAGATGGAATTCAAGAGAAGCCAGTGCTGTCACAACATCAGCAACTCTTCTTTTTTACGTTGCCTTTGTCTCCTGTTTTCAAGGCCTACATCGCCCCCCTCATTCTACAAGGGCCCGTTCCCTCTCAATTGTTCTGGGGCGGCATGCATCCTGCTACGACTCTCAACGGTAAATTAAATATTTAAGCACACATTTGCAAGATAAACTGCTGTTGTCCTATTTCAGAAGCAAACATGTCACCACCCATCACTCCTCATTGCTAATTAATAATATAAAAGGTAGGACATGGCATGTGGAAGATGGTGGGGTGGGGTGTGTGTGTGTGTGTGTGTGTGTGTGTGTGTGTGTGTGGTTGAGAGGGGGGTGAGAGTATATATTGGTAACCTCACCAATTGTGAATGATGGTACCTTCGTTCCAAGCATCCCAGAATCCTTTGCCGCCTTGCCTAGCACCAAGGGTCCGTATTTAATGAGTTCTGTCTCCACAAGTCCCACAAGCCTTTGGACTTATTGACCCACGTCCTCGGGCTGCAAATTGTTTACACTTTCTTACAGTATTTCGTCTCGCCCCTCCCTCAGGAAAACGAGTGCGATCCTTTGGTAGTTGTATCACGTTAAAAATTCTCTTGTCTTTAGATAGAAGCAATAGAGGATGTGAAAGAGCAGAGAACAATGTCTTGCATCAGATATGAAAAACAGTTGAGGCAATTTGCTTCAGCACAGTGCAATGAAATACTGAATTCAGGGATCAGTTCTTCAAATTAAGCCTGACATATGTGTTGATATCACAGCATTAACACTGGCATACTGTATGGACTAGAATTAACAGTATATTGCTCTGTTCTTAAAATACATGTCTCACATACTGTATGTTGTTCATCAAAGACAGCTCTTCTCACACCAAGCAGTGAAATTGAGATTTTAACATGCCTACTGCAGCATGAGAGACAAGAAGAGAACACCACATAAATTAAAGTAATTATGGGCAAAATCCTATAAAATGGCAGTATAGAGCTATAGTCCTTTTTAGTAGTCCTTTTTAAAAAAAAAACATAAATTCACCAGCCTACATTTTGAGAAACTATTAACAAAGTAACCTACCAGAACAGAAAATTACAACCGTTGATTTTAGCTCAAAGTAACCCAAGAATTCTCTCAATTACATGTTTCACCTGCAGCTAAAACTTTCACAAAGCGGCACGAAAAAGGTAATTAAATGTTCCTTTTGCTGTAACAGTAAAAGAAATGAGCAACTCAGTCTCAAGCAACGGGGGGTAATGAGATTGGTTTCAATATCTCCGAGCTGCTCTATGATGATGGTGTTTTTCATCAAGGGGAAAGAAAATCTCACAGCCCAGAAGACATCACTGAAAGAGAACTAGACATTGATATCAATATAATGACATTGGTGCCAATCATTTCATGTAGGTAAGGTCAGTCAATCCCTGGTAATGGGAGCTGCACACATGCCTTGCTGTCATTTTCATCGAGAGAAAGCATTACATCAGAACAGCATAATGCATATGTGCAGTGTAGGCAGGAGGTAAATGTGTGCAGGAAATGGATAACTACATTCTCATGGGCGTTTTGAAGGGGAGGGGTAATAATGCTGTCGGCGAGCTGTCAGGAAGCTCATGCAGGATACATTTCATTTAATGACAACAATTGATCTGTATGACTGAGAAAACAAAATCAATTCCTATTAGTCACAAAGTAAGGTAGCCCAAAGGTGCCAAACATCCAGCTGAATACCTATCCAGGCCTGCATATGTGCACACAGCTTGTTCAGCTTCACTCTTCTGCTGTCGTCCCTATCACCTGACAGCAGCAGCCTCACATTGCTACCCCTCAAAAGCCTGGCCGACAGCTACAGCCGAAGCAAATGTAACATGGCTAAATGTGGTTACTGGTGGTGACTTTGGGACTGACAGAGCTCCCCTCAGGCCCAGTCCTGCCCTCTTACATGGCAGCCACTCAACTTCCAGTTAATTACCTGGCCTAGCAAGCTAATTTCCTCTCAGCTCACTGGGCCACTCCCCATTGGCACACCGTAAGAGGACAAAGACCGTTCTCCGTTCCACTGGGTTTGCGTGTCTACCGGATGACTGGGGCTACTCCGGAACATTTGTCACATTCCTCTGGGCTTTGGGCTGCAGCTACGCTAGTACGAGCCAAGCAGTCTCCTTCATAACTCACTCAGCTACTTAGGAGCCGCTGGTGGAGGAAACTGTTTGGGAGCCAGGATAGCATCCTACAATGATGGTGAGTTTTTACTTGGTCAGGATCAAGTAACGTTAATAAATTCTGACTGAATCATCTGACTGAAACTGTTGTTGCCTTTTTACACTTGAAGACACATCATGACATTTACATATCAGAGTGCCAACATGCTACACTCATACAGCCTCAGAATTATTGGAATTGTTCATCTTGGCTATACCTGTAGTAGGTAATCATTCTCCCTGCCTCTTCCTGATTTATAATTTAGCTTGCCAAAAAAACAATGTTGTTCTCTTGTTAGAGACATTTCACACTCCATTTCCCATTGTCATGAGTGTACTTAACTGATGCAATTACCAGTGTAAGACCAAAAAATAGTTAGCATTTTTTCAGTATTACCCGGCAAGGATGCAATATATGGCTGTTTGCAATCATGAGGAGCAAGCATTAAAGAGATGAAGCTGACAGCACCTTGATTAAAAATGACAATGATATGCACCAGAGGCAGATAAACAAAATACCTAATCATGCACTCCCTGCTTAATGGCTGCTCTGATGGCCTATAGGCAGGGGTGTTTGGGATGCTTAATTGGTCTCAGGTGTGATAATATCACATCTTCCCGGAGACGGGGTCGTGATAGAGACTTCCACCTCATGTCCCTGCTGGCCTTGTATCAATCTGACTTTCTCTTGAGTGTTTCATCTGCTTTATGTCTCTTATTCCTCTACTGTTTCAGATTTAAAAAAAAACGTTTGAGCAGGGAACGACTACGAGCTGTCATAAAAAATTAACAGGTTGAACCTTCAACATGCTTGATATACCACGCTTACTTGCAGCAAGCTGTGTTGTCAGTTAACTTTTTAAAAACAGACTTAGATGACAGCGGCACAGGATTATGGACATGAACAAGTCAATCTGCCCCAATCTATCAACTAAACAAAATTACACAACATTATGCAACTTTAACAAGTTGATGAAGTAATGAAAGGTAAAGCGAGGATACGAGCAGCACAGCTGATGCTGTCTGGTAATAATACTAATCCACTGGAGTAACAGCAGCCTAATGCTCCCCCAAATCCTTTCATGCCAAGCAGCTGCAACAAACATTTGAGTTTCTTCATGCAGCTTAGTCTGTAAGACTTGACATTTCGTCTGGAGCTGGGGAGGCTTGCCATCCATCGCCTTGGCAGATGAGTGAGGAAGAAGAGGATAGAGTGAAGAGAGAGGAAGAGTGTGTGAGACAGAGAGGAAGAGAGAGAGAGAGAGAGAGAGAGAGAGAGAGAGAGAGAGAGAGAGAGAGAGGGGAAAAAACACCCAGTAATCCACTCAAAGACTTCCTCACCCTGCTTTCCTCAGCTCAGCCTGGCAAACAGTACATCCCGTCTCCTCCAGAAACAAGGCCTTGTAATCAGAGTTTTCTCTCTGTCCGACAGCTGGTTGTTCACACCGGCAGCCAATTAGGAGAAAGAGAGACAGAGACAGAGACAGAGAGAGAGAGAGACAGAGAGAGAGAGAGAGAGAGAGACAGCCTGGCATTTCTCACTGGCAGTGGAGAGGGAGAGCATTATATGAGGCCAAAGCTACAGTGATCATTTCCTGTTTCACTGTCACTGCAGCAGCACTTCTAAACAACAGCCAGAGGAGCTGAATAGTCCGCATTGATGCTACAATTATAAAGACCAATAGAATCAATGAGAGGTAGCAGAATGATCTATGCTAACTCCATCTGGTATGATATGCACAAGAATGGACAACGCTTCCAGGTTCAATCATGCTGTGAGTGTTTGTCAGTCGTCATTGAATATGAAGAAATCAAATCAAAGCAAATGGAAATAGACATGAATAAATTTCATCGCAGGGCAAAAGTGGTACAAAGCTACAGCACCCAATCCATTACAGTTGAGGGAGATTCAGTTTCTCTTAAAGAAACAACATATCATGTTTCTTTGACTGACAAGTGATGGTTTTAGACTGTGTGTGTGTGTGTGTGTGTGTGTGTGTGTGTGTGTTGCTACTATAGGTATCATGGGGTAAACCCGAGAGAGGCTACTGGTTTGTTGCTAAATTTAGAAACAAAGGGAGTCAAAGGGGAGTATTTCCCAAGGTCACTCACACCCACACACTCACATTCACACTCACCCACACAATCACACACACCCACACACACAATAGTGGTTATGAAAGGATGGATAATGGCAGAGGGAGTGAAGCAGATAGGATAATCAGAGAAGACTGAGTAGTAAACAAGAAATGGATGGAGGGAGAGGGGAAGGATGAGAGAAGAGAAGAAAGAAGAAGGATGAGAGAGAAGTTTCTCGCAGAATGACATGGAGAAAGCGAGAGGAGAAAGTGAGAGGGTCAGAAATGCAAAACATGCACACTTTGATTTCCTGAGTATTCTCGGGACTCTTAAATCCCCACTTCGAGAACTATGTGAGTTTAGGAACTGCTAGACAGCGTGTGTGTATGTGCATGTGTTGAGGCGTGTGTTTCTAGGTTTCTGTGTGTGTCTGGGTGTGTGTGTGTGCGTGTTCACATGTGTGTCTTGTGTGTGTGTGTATGTGTGCGCATGTGTGGCATTCACTGGCATTACAAGGGCAGAGGCTCTCACATACTGTTGTGTCTTTTCTCCCCTATGGCTTTTTTTCTTTTTTTTCTCCCGATCATCTGAGCAGCTTAAGCTAATATGCAGAACATGTGATTGCTAAAGCAGAAAACATGATTAAGGCTCTCCTCTTTCCGAAAAAGACCCTCTGCAGTGCAGCAACCCTATAGGCTTAGTGAACAGTCACCCATCCAGTCTGGGTCAAGAGACTACGGTGTTGCATGGCTGATTATCTGTCACAAATTGGTAATCTATCACATAATCAAGTCAGATGCGCTGGCTCTGGGCTACAACTGAAATGAAGGTGCTGTCATACAACACCTTACAAAATGCCAACAGTGGCAACAGTGTTTTAAGTCCAATTCATGCACTTAGTACTCTCCACAGATTCTCCATATCCCATGCACTTTCCCCATATACTAGTAGTTCTATCTGATTTTCTGATTCTAGTTTTATCTGGATGAGTGGTTATGCAAGAGAAAAAGTTTCATATTACGCTTCTTTGCTTTTGCCCAGGAAACAAAACATCAGTCGCATGTTTCAGAAGCAGAATTGAGAGTGCTTTTGTTTGTCATGAGATACCTTTCTCTCCTGGCTGGTAAAAATAAGAGCAGCTGTGATATATAAGCTTCCTAAAAGAAGCAAACCGATGAACGTATTAAAGGAGCGAAGAGGTCAGCGCCCTGTTTTGTTTTCGTTTTGGATTTTGCCAGGAATTTAAATGGATTGAGCTTCCGTGCTGTTGAGTGGCACGTGTAACCTGAGACTTTCATTTATCTGAATTGTGTTTACGAAAACCAACAGTGCTACAATGACCCAGGACAACACTCATACACACACACACACACGCACACAAGTCTAAAAAAATGAAATAATACTGTGCAAAGGGCTTATAGGATAATCCAACAGACTGGAGTGTACTACATCGTCACAGGAATTAAATTCCCTCCTAGTCCAAAAAGGGACAGGGCTTGTTCCTGTGTTTTTGGTGGCAGCAGGGACGGGTTAGCGGCTGACATACACAGACTCAGCATATTGGAGAGTGGAGACACAAAACTGCTCTCTTTTCTTTTCCTATCTCATACGGGCCTTTCTCTATGCCTATTTTGTGGACCTTTTTTGTATACTTTCCTTCTCCCTTCAACTGCGGGGGGTGTTTTGGTGTACTTTAATCTGTTAGTGTTACCATTATATGACATTTCAAGACTATCAGGAGGGCTTATTGGTATATAAGTGGCTGAATTAAATGTTCACTTGATCCACCCATTACTCCATGCCAAACAAAATTCTGAGACAATTAATTCCCTATCTGCAGTGATTGCAAAAGGAAATCTCATTCCCTCAGCCAAAGTATTATTGCAGGTCTCGGTCCATACTGTACATACAATGTTGTGACACTTGAAGTGAGTGTCCTTGTCAGGTCAGTGGAGACATGGTGGCCCTGTGGGGACTTGTTGTTGATAGTGATAAACGGCCGTTCTGACAGACAACTAGCCATGATGTTCCAATATGAACCAACTGACTCCTCCCTGATCCCTGTGGCAACACACACACTCTCAAACAGTTCTCACACAGATGCTTAATGAAGTCTTTATGGACCTGGTTAAAGGCTACTTGCTGCACAAATTTCGCTGCAAGCTAAGTTCACAGCAGTTATGCCACAGTTGGCAAACCACCAGGCTGAAGGGCCAGTGAGTGCACTGTGCACTCACAACATTTTCCAATTAAGGATTTGTCAAGCATTAATGTGGCATGGCCTTTCACAAACATCATATGGGTTTCAGGTTACTTCAAGATTGAAATCTCTTATATAGCTACAGAGCGCACAAGATAGAGATAAAAACAAAACAAAATGATGATCCAAATCAAAGTTGTGCTTTTACGATAATCCGGTACAATCCATAGAGATTGCAAAATGGCTAGAGAGAGGATGTTTACTACTAGATTGCCCTGTCTGGGGCTACAGTAAGTTAAGGCCACACAATGAGCAATAACAGTACGCTCGCCTATAACCCAGCAATTTAGGTAATTGCTTTGTAATTACATGTTTTCGATGGAATCCCTCAACCCAATTATCAATTAATGACTCATCATTCAATAACACAATAGCGCATATTCTTTGAAATCACAGCTGACATTGCTTAATGATGCATAGGTGAAATCCTTTCTGTAAAGTGTTGAGTCTACCTCATTCTGTGTAGATTGTTTCTGTTTCTCCTGTATTTTCAGCTCCATATTGCAAAGTCAGGCAGATATTTCACCTTGAGGAATATGTCCTTTAGCTTCTGCCAGCTCTGTGCCACTCAGCACTTTTTTTTCCTGGGCTCCAGAAATCATTATCAGCCACTGTGGGGTATTTAAACAGCAGCCAAGTCACTACTTTGATATTCCTCCTCTCTGACACCCTTAACTCCCACTGATCTCACTGAGATGGACATGACCGGAGCAAAGATTTGGGGGTAATTCAGCATCCAGGAAGTGTAAGTGTGTGTGTGTGTGTGTGTGTGTGTGTGCCTGTGTGTGTGTGTGTGTGTGTGTGTGTGTGTGTGTGTGTGTAAGCATGCTAGTATAGGCGTGGGTGCTGACAGTTTCAACATTACACCACTAAGTGAAATTTTAAGCTTTTTATGTTTGATTTGAGCTGGAACTATTTGACTTAGACAGCATGTAAAATTAATCTTTTTGAACCTCCTCTTTTCTCCCTCATCCACCAAACCCCCCACATCTCTCTTGAGACAGTGTTATAAAAAAATCAATAATGCTGTGCAACTTTCGTATCAGTCAGTATGTGGCTAAGAGTTTTTTCTCTCTATTTTCTCAATAAAATAAGTGGACTCTCGTATACCAACAAGCAATACTCCTCTTTAAATCTTTAGTTTTCCCATATTGCTCTCTCCATCTCATCATCTTTTACTTTTACAGGGAGAGAAAAAACAACAAATGAGAGAAAAATTGGAGAGGGTTTTGTGTTAACTTGTAGTGTTCCAGTGCATGCGTGTGTGAGTGTGTGTGTGTGTCTGTGTGAATCTGTGTGTGTGTGTGCAAAAGGTGCTTCATAGGGTCATCCACTGTGTATGAGTATGTGTATGAGAGGTTAGGTGCATGGGTGAGAAGTTAGATGATCTCATTATCTGTGTTGGGATTCTCTGAGGTTAATTGGAAGGTCAAGACAGGGGGTGGTCACAAGGCACGCACACACACACACACACACACACACACACACACAAACCTACCATTCATGCCGTTGTAGATGCTTCGATGATGCGGTGATAGCTCGTCTCCAGCCGGCCTCCTCTGCCCGTCTCTCACTGGACTGCCGAACTTCATGTGGTCGGGGCTCATACTGTACTGGTGCCTGTGAGTTTCGGGGCTGCCCCCCTGGACCACGCAGCCCTTCTCGTGGTGCTCGCCGGTCCCTAAATGTGCCTGTCGGGGCTCAGGGCTGCCGCAGCCGATGCTGCCGATGCTGCCGATGCTGCCCCTGTGGTGCCTCTGGTAGAGCTCCCCGCTGCCTCCCTGACCGAGGAAGTGCTGCTTCTGCCCCAGCAGCAGATCAGAGCTGTGGTGCTTGGGGTGCTGCTCCGGACTCCGCCGGCCCACGTTCCTCCCGTACTTTTCCGGGCTCAGGCCCCGCATGACGCGACTGTGGTCGGGCACGGAGATGGAGCCGCAGCGGGGCCGGCAGGGCTGGGGCAGGGCGTATGGGTACTCCAGGCTGGTGCTCCGGTGACGCCCGGCCGGGTGTTCGGGGCTGGACACCTCCCGGTCCCCTCCGCCTCCTCCTCCTATTCCACTGATGCTGCTACATCTAGGTTTATGGAGTAGCTCAGGGCTCCTTTTTTCCCCACCACCACCACTAACAACCCCACCCACTCCCCCAGCCAGGTGAGGCTGTTTATGGTGAGGGTGATCGGAGCTGTCGGCGCTCCCCGCGCTGGAGGTGCTGCTCCCATCCCCCACGTCCCTCATCAGGAGCCCCGGCCCGGGCACCAGCAGCAAACTATTCTGGCTGTCTATGGAGTTGCGGCACCCTCCCACCCCTACGACCCCTACGCCTCCACCTCCTCCCCCGCCACCTCCTCCTACACCCCCCTTCTCCTCATCCAGGAGCAGGCAGAGCTCCTTCAGCTCCAGGTTCTCCCGGACTACCTCCTCCTGCCGCACCTCCAGCTCCTTGAGTTTCTGGAGGTAGAGGGTCACCTCTTTGCGCATGATGCTGGCACTGTAGCGGCCCAGGCGCTGCCACTCCCTGGACACACGCTTGCCTTTCTGACGGTCGTCATCCAGGAAGCAGCACAGGTCCCGCAGCTCACGGTTGTCCTCCTGCAGCTTCTGGTTAATGTCCTGAGGGTGAGGAAGAGGGAGTGAGAAGGCGAGAGAGAGGGATAAAGAGATAGAGAGAAAGGGAAAGGAAGAGGAGATAGACTAATGAGCATTAGACCAATGCATTAGGAAGAGTAATAAATAAACACTATACTGATCAGTGCAGGGAGAAGGCAAATGGGCTTTTGATTTCATACAAAACAACACACTGAATATTTCTTCTTCTATTCATTTTACTACCAGGTAATTTGTTGCCACTGCTGTCCAATTTCAATCCATGTCCCTGCTCTTTTAGTTATCAAATGCTGTATGCAGTCATAATGAAATGAAATCCTAATCCTCGGTTTTCCATAAAAGCATTGACTCATATTGAACCATTCAATGTGCAGTACATAATGTAGATTAGAAAGCTCTGTAGGAGATGGAGAGGCCACACACAGAAAAAAACAGTGGGTTAGGTTGAAAGTAAGAGCAGCAAAATCACATGCCCCGAACATGGCTCCCATTTGCTACCTAGCAACTTTACTCTGTGACATCCCTTCTTCACCGCCCAAAGAGCTGCTTCTTTTCTCCTCTATCGCTCTGTAATTATTCAACTCTCTCACCCCCCCTGCCTTTCTCACTCTCTCTCTCTCTGACCCTCTGGCTCTTTCCTGTCTAATTAGGCACTATGGATGGGTGGAGAGGTGGGGAGGTCTCTGAGAATGGCCTGAGAATGGTCTCCATGTGCTTCATCTGAGGCTATACCCCAATCTTGGTCTCAGCTTTAACTGTAAACTGAGCATTTCTGAAGATCATGCCATATTCCTCTTATTAGCAGTGCATGGATCAAGGCTAGTTTGCATATCGTCAAAGCAAATGCCATGTCATTCTAAAGGTAAATTGTTTAGATTTATGTGCAGGACATTTCCAGGAATGCAACGTGTGTGTGTGTGTGTGTGTGTGTGTGTGTGTGTGTGTGTGTGCGTGTGTGCGTGTGTGTACAGCTAGATAGAGATCACACATATAGCCTGTCCATATCCATATAGTACATCCTCATATATAAAATGGTACAATAAACTTCAATAATAAAACATATATTCCCACATCATGTTAACATCATCTCTGAACAGCAGAACATCCCCCCTGCTGTGCGCGCTCTCAGGTGCGCTCAAAACCTATGATCTCATCCTTTACCAATGCGCGCCCCCTCACCTTCAGCCCCCTGATCTCGTTCAAGTGCAGCTGGAGGCTGCGATTGACCTCCCGGATGAGATTCCCGTGGTCCAGAATAACGCTCATCTTGTCGGCCTCGGACCGCCTCAGCCGCCGCACCAGATCTTCCTTGGTCCACTTCAGCAGCTCCTCGTCGGTCAGGCTGGAGATGTCCTCCGCTGGACTTTCAGTCTTTGTTATCGACAACTGGAGCTGGGGCTGGGGCTGGGGCGGTGGAGTCGCTTTCTCCATTGGCACAGCTCCTCCGGTACCGACAACGGGCATAAAACACTCAGAGGCTCGCTGACAACCTCTGCTCGCATCCGCTCCCTACTGTAGTTAGGGTCGAAAATGGTTACCGTTTGAAAATCAGTCGCATAGTTTGGCCTTTTTCTGCTGCTCCCGACACTTCCCTTCTCTCCTAGAGCAACAGCTGACGATGCCGGCTGAGTGCGAGATAGCGCTGGAAAGCCGCTTTATCTCTCACTGCAACATCCTCAACGCGCCGGGTGGACTGTGTGCAACCTAGTTAATGGGAGTTATTGTCTCGCTTTAGCATCCAAATTCAGTCCCAAATGCCGTCAAAGTGGGGAAAGCTCCGGCGGGCAGCGGGCAGTTGGCGCACACTCCTCCCGCCTGTGGGTCCGGCACAGTCCGAGGCAGAGGAGAGGGTCCGCCGGGCGGTCGCATCGCCAGCCAGCAGCAGCAAGCACGGTGGAAAGAGAGAGAGAGAGAGAGAGAGAGAGAGAGAGAGAGAGAGAGAGAGAGAGAGAGCGTGAATTACTGCGGATACTGTAGGCTACTCTCTCTCTCTCTCTCTCTCTCTCTCTTTCGCTCTCTCTCCCCAAGGGTTTTTGCAAAGAATATAGCTTTGTATGCAGCGCCATCTAATGATGACGAGCATTTTAACTTGTCATTAAACTAGCTGTGTGAAATGCTGCTTTCAAGTCATGTCAGATTTACTGTAAATACGCGCTACCCAATGGGGAAAAAACGTCCATGTCAGTTTTTCCTAGTGGTAATTGCAGGTAGGATTATCTCGATATCTCCCACTTGGCGTCACGCATTGTGGAAGTGTGTTAACACAGCTGGTACACAGCGAATCAATATCGGCATTCAAAGGTAGCCATTCACATTAATGTAATCCAGCTCTGCTTAAGAAAAGCGAGCAGTAGCCGCTACATTTCGTTTATGGTTGCTGTTAAATGCAGAAATACAATTAAATGCAGAAATAAATTTAAAAAAAATGGATGTGGGCGTTCGTTGACGCTTCGAAGTAAGCAACCGAGGAGGGTTTTTTTTTCCCGTTCTCCCGCTTCTTCCAATATGAATTGAACGCATCAAAAGCATAGACAGCAAATTTTACTCCAGCACCATGGACAGCTGCAAATGGGGAACACACTAGTCGTCTGACCAATATTGGGCTCGTTATTCATTTCAAAAGTAATTCCATTACTTTACTTAGCCTTTTATTCCCTGGGAGCAGTAGCCTAATTCATTATGCAAGTAGTTGTAGTAGCCAACTTTTTCAGTAAGATACAACCGGATATAACCCAACAAGAATCACTCAAGTCCATAAAGCCAGTCCATTTGTTAGGCTATGTTAAATAATAAGAGACGAATAGAGCAAAACAGAGCAGAACAGAATCAGAAAGAAGACAGGAGAATCGAAGGGCATAAACTCGAATATTTATTTATTTATTTTTATTTAACCTTTATTTAACCAGGCAGGTCAATTAAGAACTAATTCTTATTTACAATGACGGCCTAGCAAGAGGTGAAAAGGACCTCTCGAAGGGAAAAGGGGACCAAAAAAAAAAAAAAAACACGCAAAAGAAACTAAACAAAGAACAATCCAGACTATCAGACACAAATGTTACATACATCGCAGAGGCAGAGAAACCCAACACAGTAGGCTATGGGAACGGGGAAATAATCAAAACACACACCAAACAAACAACCAAATTAAATTAAATTAAATAAAAATCATGCAAGTCATGAAGCAGAACAGACAAATTTCTTTGTCAGTTAAAAGGCTGGGTGACAGTTGCAGGTGTGTGTGAACACAATATTTGTCTTTTTATATTGTAGAATTTTAGTATAGGATAATTAAAAAAAAAAAAAAAAAAAAAAGTCGTCTAGGCCATACCAGGGAACATTTTTGTGGTTAGATATGATAGAGATGCTGTGGGGAGATAGCAGTTGAGAGTGATAGTAGCCTATACTATCAAAACAGCCAAATTCATACGTCACCGCATTGTAAAACTTGAGAACTTGTAGAACTCGAAAATAGCAGTGAAATTAAGAGAAGATTAACCTGTTTTTCATGATGTTGCCCTCAATGACCACTGGGGGTCCCAGGATTCCACTTTGGGAACCGCTGCTCTAAGCAAACTCAATTTCCCATGGATGCCCTCTCCCTGTGCGTGCGTCGAGCGTGCCCTGACGTCACGGAAAGAAGAACCAATAGGAACCGGTTGCACTTAGAGTAACACGTCATTCTAGTAAAGTACAGGAACCGGTTGACTGGGAGAGTGATCACCGTGTTCTGTCTCTTGTCCCGTACGGTTTTCACCTCCAAATGTTGTGATTTGTTCTAAATAGTATATCATCTGTAGCCTCTGTCTGGGCCCGAAGCCAACCTGATATACAAGGTAAGAGCTCGAATCTATCCGCCATCATAATTTTCGAAAGTAGGCCGCCCGTTTTTCGCTTCCTTCCTCTTGCCGAACAGCAGGGGGAAAGACGCTTCGCCGCACAAGTAGATTAACGTTACAGTCCGCTACTCGACCTGAATGAAATCTAGCGTTAGCTGTCCGAGATAGGTGTGTTAGAGCGACGTTTGGACGTTTGGCATCGATGTGCCAAACGAAATGCCTTCAAGGTGTTTCCTAAAAGCGCCGGGGCTGCCGACCAGTAGCCGATTACTGCCGATGACTTCTTTACCAGCGGCTATTTAAACAGTCTTTTACGACAGGCAATTCCCCCGTATCTGATTGCTGCATTAATGTTAAGAGTGTTTTATGTATGTGACGACAGTTGAAAATAAGACACACTGTGTAGCTTTATCGGTGTTTCATTAGGCTAACTTAATGCCTCCGTTTCTCCCTAATCAGAGCAGACAATGGCGCCTATTCAGTTTTAAATTGTGTGGATGTGTCTCATATTATCAGTTGACAAATAACTAAATATGTAGACACTTATGTTAATAGAACGAGGATTATGTTTTAGCCTGTGTAAGTAGAAATCATTTCTAATATCTGTATTACAGGCATTTAGTTGTTTTCTCCAATGTTTGTCTGAGAAAACCCACATATATTCACTCTCCATAGTGCTAGCTGATACTCTGAACTCTTACGTCAAACACATAGTTACTCTGATAACATTGAGAAAAAGGGGGAGTATACTACAGGATCTCTGACGGATGTTTCACAAAGCCTGGTCTCCAAAAGCCTATATTGGCTTCTGCTTACTTTGCATCAGCAAAAGTAAACAGTGTGCGTGAGTGATATTTCAGTGACACACCAACAAAGGTGGAGCCTAAAAATATCCTTGGGATTCCTCTGTACTTCTGTATTGAAACAAGCTGATCAGGTTTCTGATGACACACTTGTGCGTCATCCTTTCTTGTATCTTATGTATTATTTTACCAATACACAGAGAGAAAAGAGCAGGCAGTGTGAAGACTACTTGGAGTAGGAAAGAGCAGTTGGACTAAGAAGAGATGAAGAGATGAGAACAGACAGGCTAATAAAGTTTAACGTCACATGAAAATAGACTACCAGTGTCACCTTGGACTATATCTAGTTATTCCTTCAAAAACATTCTCCTCTGCTGCATCGGACTAACTCCCTCGTTGTCGTCCATTGGGCTCTTTCTCCACTGAAGCGCGGTGATGGCGACCTACCAGGAGTTCATCCAACAGAACGAGGACCGGGATGGGGTGAGATTCAGCTGGAACCTGTGGCCCTCCAGCCGTCTGGAAGCCACCAGGCTTGTGGTCCCGGTCTCCTGCCTCTTCACCCCTCTCAAGGAGAGGCCTGACCTGCCCCCGCTCCAGTACGAACCGGTTCTGTGCAGCCGGGCCAATTGCAAGGCAGTGCTGAACCCACTATGGTGAGTTGAATAGAAAAAAGAATGCTACTTATTCCTATTAAAAGGCTTAGCTGATAAAGACTGTGACGCACAGTTGTTTTCACTACTGTTGACAAAATTAGGGCTGCAACTAACAATTATTTTCATTGTCGATTAATCTGTCGATTATTTTCTCGATTAATTGATTAGTTGTTTGGTCTATAAAATGTCAGAAAATGGTGAAAAATGCTGATCAGTGTTTCCCAAAGCCCAAGATGACATCCTCAAATGTCTTGTTTTGTCCTCAACCAAAAGATATTCAGTTTACTGTCATAGAGGAGTAAAGAAACCAGAAAATATTCACGTTTAAGAAGCTGGAATCAGAGAATTTTGAATTATTTTTCTTAAAAAAATTACTCAAACCGATTAATCGATTATCAAAATAGTTGGCGATTAATTTAATAGTTGACAACTAATCGATTAATCGATTAATCAATGCAGCTCTAGACAAAATGCACTTATTGTAAGTTGCTTTGGACAAAAGCGTCTGCTAATTGACACAATGTAATGTAATGTAGAGAAACGATGCTCACGCCTACAGATAAATGCTTTCGAATGCTTATCAAATGTCTCACACCAGCCAGCAAGTATTTCAGTACTCACCCTTGACCTTTACTATTTATTTAAGCATTATTTACATTGATTTTGACATGGGAATGGTGTTTAGCTGTATACACAGCTGTCTAGGACCAACTGTGTTCTTGATGGTGCTTCTTTGTTTTAATGTTCTTTGAGCAACAGTAAATCCAAATATGTTGTTAAAGGGTTAGAGATGGGAGAGGTTGTGTTTGTGTGAATTTGGACATCTGCCCTAAGGAGTGTGACTGTTTTGAATCCGCTGAGGGGTAGCAAACACTAGGTGTGCACAACTGCAAACATACCTTCAGTTAGTAACAATTATGCTGCTGGCGATCAATTGCTTTAATTCCACTGTTTGCCAAAGCAAATACCAAAAAATTTACTAAACTGCAACCTCAAGTGGCCCCTAAATGGTTTTGTTCTCTTTTACAGTCAAGTTGACTTCAGAGCAAAAATATGGGCATGCAACTTCTGCTTCCAAAGAAACCCAGTAAGTTTTAAACATTACAATGATAAGGTTCCTACAAAGCATGATTTAATACTGCATTAGACCTATAGCTTTTATGTGGTATTTATGGATTCCATGATTTATAATTAGATTACATAATAATAATTATAATTACATAATGTGGACTAGCTACATTCCATTATTGGAGTTGCTAATCAGTTTCTCTCTGTCTCCGTTTCTCTACAGTTCCCGCCCTCTTATGCAGGCATATCAGATGTGAACCAGCCAGCCGAACTTATGCCACAGTTTTCCACCATTGAGTACATAGTACAGGTAAATACTATCTACATGACTGCACTCTGACCTCAGAGTGCGCAGTGTACAGAGATGGTATTCACTGAAAACAGCGCATAGGTGAATCCTAACTTTTTCTGATATAGATTAGGTGTTCTTTTTTATTTTTGTTAACCTAGGATCTAAGTGATGAGGTTTGTGTCACTATGGGCTCATTTTAACACTGAAGTACTGTAGTAGACCTGGCCGAAACAACCCAGTACACGTTAAAGAAAGCAGGCTCTATATTTAGATATTGGGGTAGCTATTGTAACTAGCTGCATTGTGTAAACTAAAGAGGTTGGTCTTCATCATGTTATGATATCATATGTTTTGATAAACATTAGCAATTGAAATGAATACACAGCTGGAACATCCTTGGCTTTGCAACTGTTGAGGCACTGACTGCTACTCTGGCTAAAGAGCATATTATTTCATTAATAATGCATATGGTTTTAAAGGTAATATTAGCTGCTGAAGTCATACAGAACAGTGTCTCTACTAGCACAGGCTTTCTAGATACATACATTCAGCATACAACAAACTAATCATTAAACGATTCAGCCTCTTTAGTTCCCCTCAATAAAACAATTTTTCTATTTGCAGACAACTAGAATTCTTAAGCCATCCATGCCAATGACTCAATGTATGCAATCAGTGTGGAAATGAGGCTTACAATTTTGCCACAGTATAACCTTCCTTTCCCACCTCTTTGCAGCGTGGACCCCCAACCCCTCTGATCTTCCTGTATGTGGTAGACACATGTTTGGAAGAGGAGGACCTCCAGGCCCTCAGGGAGTCCCTCCAGATGTCCCTCAGCCTGCTGCCGCCCAACGCCCTGGTTGGCCTCATCACATTTGGACGCATGGTGCAGGTCCATGAGCTCAGCTGTGAGGGCATCGCCAAGAGCTACGTCTTCCGGGGCACCAAGGAGCTGTCCTCCAAACAGATCCAGGTGGGTGGGAGGGAAGGGAAGAGAGGGGTAAACTGAGGAACAGACTAAGAGATTGATGTGTAAATTCAGGGAAAGTCATGATGAAGCCTCTCAGAGCATGTCATTTATGATGATCTGTAAGGCAAAAATTATTGTAAGTCAGTAGTGATGGAATGAAGTGGAATTTCAAGGCTCTTCAATCTGTCTCATATGGCACTAACTTTGTCTAATAAGGAAAGTACATCATGTTCTCTGAAGAGAACATCGCAGTATGGCCCAGTATGTGAACTAGAATGAATAGGATGGGTACGATCCCAATCACAGCAAAGAAATACAATGGGGCATAACAACACACTGTCCATATATCAAAGGAGTCAGATTTCTCTGTTGAGGTAGCTTGCATAGAACATGAGTGTACAAACAATAGAGTGCTACTAATGCATATGATGTTCCAAGCCAGCTTTGATGACACAATGAGAAGGCTGTATAGAGATATTTCGGATTAAAATAATGATGATAACTATGATTAAAATATTAAAAAAGATTTATGTTACCTACATCATTTAAACATAGCATTGATGCTACTTTTAGATGGACTTAACCCTAAGCCTAAGCCATAATAACAAAAATAATGTGCTCAGTCACGATCAATGTCAAACTTTCTCATCATACTTTCCCAGGAAATTTGTGATAACCAGCATTAAAAGTAAGCATGAGAACTCTGTGAAACATTTTGTGTGTTTTTGTGTGATTCAGGAGATGCTGGGTTTAATGAAGCCAGCAGCAGCGGGACAGCAAGGTCGTCCACCGGCACCGCAGGATGGTGCAGCCTCTTGCAGGTATGGAGGTCGCCTCTTTTCCAATGCACGATAACTATTTCTAAAAATTGATTAGCCAGCCCTTACATAATCTGTAGTAGTCTGTTATTCCTGTCTAATATGTGTGTGTGTGTCCAGGTTCCTACAGCCTGTCCACCGGGTCGATATGAATCTGACTGACTTGCTTGGAGAGCTGCAGAGGGACCCCTGGCCTGTCCCGCAGGGGAAACGGCCACTCCGCTCCACTGGTGTTGCACTGTCTGTCGCTGTCGGCCTGCTGGAGGTACCATGCACACACATACACACATACACACACACACAAATATACTGTATAGTGTACATTAATGCTGCACACACAAAATGCTGTATTATGCTCATGCTGTACCATCGATATGTAGTCACACACAAGCACATATACTGTATGTAGATATGTATGTAGACAAATTGAACATCCATGCCTAGGCACAAAATATGAATTCACACACTAACATGCAGTCATGCATTGAAGTGCTTTACGCTAACCCGAACTTTAGCCTCTCCAAGACAA
This sequence comes from Centroberyx affinis, assembly GCF_046629955.1. NCBI lineage: Eukaryota > Metazoa > Chordata > Actinopteri > Beryciformes > Berycidae > Centroberyx > Centroberyx affinis. Next base: position 133,034 of record NW_027279119.1, read on the forward strand.
CTGTGCCACGTGTAACAACACAGAAACACACACACACACACACACACACACACACACACACCTTGATAATTGTTGTACATGCAGCAATAGTACTATTGCCTTGTCAGTTCAAAGGTTGACTGGTTTCTGTTTTACCTTGCCTGCCTTTACTCCACCATCCCCTCTTACCCTTCCATATCCCTCCTTCCTCTCCCTCTGCTAATCTGTGTGGTTACACAATAGATCATTCCCCTGCTGTACCTTTCTTCAGCAGATAGTAGATAAGGTCTGATTAGTACACATGTGGCTCTTCTGTCTAGTAACTGTTCCAGATTCACTGACTAATCAGGTGACTTGATGAATGGGTCTTTCGCATAAAATTCGAACTATAAAAATAATTGGCATCCAATTTCATCTTGCCTGTGTGTTTATCTTCATGCAGAGTCTGTCTAATGTAAATGTGCTTTAAATTAGCAGATTTTGTCCCCATCAAAGGAATCATAGCTCACTGAATCTTATGGGACTTTGGTACTTTCCACTGGGTACTTTCTGTCAAACGTTCACACTATATAAAAAAAATCCCTCCAGTGGCCCTGTTACTGTATGGCTAGCTCAATCTCAGACTTATCTCAGACAGGACCCTTAGACTTTGTTGCATTTCCTGGCTGTGAGAACTAATGCACACTTGTTGAACTTTTTATGCATAAATTTAGTTAAGATGGATTTCTGTATACTTTTGTGAGAGGATTGTCCACAGTTGAATGTTAAAATGGCATGCTTTGATGGAAAAAATAATTCCAAATGATTCATATATATATATATATATGGTGATTAAATGTTTTCCTTATTTTTATCTCCCTTTTTATTATTTTATTTGCTGGTGCTAAACATGCATACCTATTGTTCTCACATGCTATCAAATGATATTTCAGTTTATTTGCTTTATTTCAATTTTAAAAATGTCCCATATATTGGATTACTGAGGCTGCATTTGCACAGCTGATCCGAATTCTTCTATTTTAATAGGGCAGTAGTACCCTCCTAATCTTTCCCTTAACTGTTCTCTTCAAATGTCAAATTTGAGAACTAGGTCACCAGTCCATTAGTGTTCATTACCGAAGTCCAGAGTCTGAACATCGGGATTCAGCACCAGTGCTGTATCCCAAAAAGTGAAGTAGGATTATTTTTACCCATCACAGCACCAGTTTATGAGAGGTACAAATGTGCAACAGGGGAATCAATATGGGTATAAATAGCTGCTCATCTTTCAATTGGCAGAAATCAGTTATAACCATTTTACCTTAAAGCCAATGATTTGCTTACAAAGTTGAACTCTAAATTAAGCAGAGGCACTGTACAATGGTACTTTCACTAACTGAAGCCCACTCCCTTCTCCCCTCATCCTTAGGGTGCGTTCCCCAACACAGGGGCTCGTGTGATGTTGTTTACTGGAGGCCCCCCCACCCAGGGCCCTGGAATGGTGGTGGGAGACGAGCTGAAGACCCCCATCCGCTCCTGGCATGACATCCAGAAGGACAATGCTCGCCACCTGAAGAAAGCCACCAAGGTACGGAAATAACTCCCTCAGTCTCAGATGCAATGAGACACAGAAAGTAGTGTAATAAAGAGGAGGTTTGTCTTGATAGAGGAGACCAACTTGTGTTAGCGTTAAAACTTGAAATGACCAGCTATTATTGATGATTATTAAAAAGAAATAGATTGGATGAAACTTTGATACCTGTGGCACAAATTGGGTCATTGCAGCAGCAAAAATGACAGGATAAAGCAGGGAAAAAATAGAACAAGTATAATAATCGATGAAATCGTTTTCTGACCTTTTTTCTAAATATCCATCTATTGAAGTCGATGCATTTCTTACATGACACACTTTGGGTATCTTTACTCCCATCAAGTTCTCTGGTTGTTCCACAACCCTTTGGCTGAGTGTCGTCTGTTTTTTTGCATCATGCAGTATTATGAAGCCCTGGCAAACCGGACAGCAGTAAACGGCCACAGTATCGATATCTACGCCTGCGCTCTAGACCAGACCGGACTGCTGGAGATGAAGTGCTTATCGAATCTCACTGGGTCAGTATCTACCGCTCAGTGGGTTTACATTGTGGGATTTAACTTACAATCAACTGTCTATTGTGAATGGGCGATTCCTTACCAAAAAACTTTTTGAGAATTTAGCATCTAACTGATTTGTTGTGCTGTATCTTCAGGGGCCACATAGTGATGGGAGACTCCTTCAACACTTCCCTCTTCAAGCAGACCTTCCAGAGAGTCTTCAGTAAAGACTACAACGGAGAGTTCCGCATGGCCTTCGGAGGAACCATGGAGGTCAAGGTAAAGAAGACGTGATTTAGTCGTTGGGTCCTAACGAATGTCATGCTATGCTTTTCCTAGCATTGTCATCTAGGCCTGTGTCGATATTCCATTTTTATAGTATGATTATCTTGACCAAAATGATCTCTATACAGTATTATTTAAGAAATTTGATTCATACCAGCCAATCTGAAATGAGCTGTTGTTGTTATTAAGTTAACCTCTTGTCTTGGTGTGTGTGTGTGTGTGTGTGTGTGTGTGTGTGTGTGTGTGTCTAGACGTCAAGGGAGCTGAAGGTGTGCGGGGCCATTGGACCGTGTGTTTCGCTCAACTCCAAGAGTCCCTGTGTTTCGGAGAATGTGAGTCACTGTCCCTGAACAAATTGTCACAATAAGTGAACTGAGGAATTGTATTCACTCACACTCATCATGATCTATCTCTGTTGTGTGCAGGAGATGGGAATTGGTGGTACAAGCCAGTGGAAAGTGTGCAGTCTCAACCCTTCCAGCACCTTGGCTATGTTTTTTGAAGTGGTGAATCAGGTAAAACACACACACACACTTCAACCTCAACTTGTGAGTTCCTCTGAACCATTGTAAGCCCTTTCAAAGCTCTCTTCCCCGCTTATTTGGTTATTTGAGATGAACAGTTACCTGACAGGATTAGGCTGATGAAAGCACCATAGCTAATCGCATCAGATCAGTGATAGAGGATAATGTGTGTTTGTTTACTAAGGGCTTTTTAAATGGTGCCCTTGTAGCACTACACCATTTGTTAGGCTCATGCAAACAGAAGGAATGTGAAGGAGATGATTGTCCGCGGCCTACTTACTGTCTCTATTGTTGTGTGTGTGTGTGTGCAGCACAATGCACCCATTCCACAGGGTGGCCGAGGTGTGGTCCAGTTTGTCACCCAGTACCAGCACTCCAACACCCAGAAGAGGATACGAGTCACCACCATTGCCAGGAAGTAAGATTCTGTTTTTTGTTGTTGCTCTGTTAACAGGAAACTGTGTTGACCGGGGTTGATGGCAGATAAGATTGCATTTCACTTTAACCCTGCCACGTCATGCCAACTTGGCATTTTATTATTAACAAGATAATGGTTAAATAGATTGTCTAAAATGAATAGGTAGCACTCACTAACTAGTGTCAAGTGGTATGAGTCTGAGTTTTTGTGTCTGCCAGTGTTCTAAGCCGGTGACTAGCAGAATCAATATCAGCCTCGCTAAAGAAGATGTTTAAACTCCTGCCATCTGCAACAAATACGCTGACCTGTGTGCATGTGCGTCATTTGTACCACTCCCACGCTCACCTGCCCTTCTCTGGTTCCTTCTCTCCTTTTGTTTCCCTCTTTTTTTTCTCTTGCTTCACCTAGTTGGGCAGATGCCCAGTCACAAATTCAGCACATTGAGTCGTCATTCGACCAGGAGGCGGCCGCTGTGCTCATGGCTCGTCTGGGCGTCTTCAGAGCGGAGTCGGAGGAGGGGCCAGATGTCCTGCGTTGGCTTGACAGACAGCTCATCCGCCTGGTGAGCGACACTCCCAAACACCAGTTTCTCCCTTTGCTTTGTGCGGTATAATGATGCTCTTTGTAATGAAAAGAACAATGCATAGCTGGTTGGCTGGAATGTACAGTATGCATAGTGCTAAATGTCATTCTGTGGTGGTTCACTAAATGTTTTGAACCTCTGTGACGTTTGCTGCCAGGTTATGTAATCAGGCATGTACTGTGGCATGTTCAGTGTTCAAACCTGTTTTGTTTTCTTTGGTTCCAGTGTCAGAAGTTTGGCCAGTTTAATAAAGATGATCCCAACTCCTTCAAACTGTCGGAGTCTCTATCCCTCTACCCACAGGTAAGCCTGCCATCTAGTGGAGCTTTATGGAATGCATACCATCTGTAAAGAAATTAGAAAAAAAATGAATCACACAGTTGTATCTTCATTTTGATTTGAGTTAATCCAGCATAATTATGATATTGTTCCCATTTTACACTAGCTGTCTCTGCTCATTCAAAAATGTAAAAAAAATTTGGATTACATGACCTTGAATATTCAATAATTAGATTTTTCTCTCTCTCCTGCAGTTTATGTTCCACTTGCGGCGGTCGCCCTTCCTGCAGGTGTTCAACAACAGCCCAGACGAGTCGTCCTATTACAGGCACCACTTTGTGCGGCAGGACCTGACCCAGTCCCTGATCATGATCCAGCCCATCCTCTATTCCTACTCCTTCCACGGACCACCAGAGGTCAGCCTCACACCCACGCTGCTTCTGACGTTATTATCAATGTTATGCAACTACTGCAAGTACCAGAGCAGAGGCATAGTGTGTGAACCTCTTCTCTGGCCTTTCTTAGAGACTTTGTGAAAGTGCCTCAAGGTTTGTCAGTGATGACGGATTTGGTGCTTCAGTTGTTCTAAACTGCTTGATAATCTCAGTTGAATGTGAGAGCTAACCTGTACGTCTCCTGGGTGTATCTCTTCTCCACAGCCCGTGCTCCTGGACAGTAGCAGTATCCTGCCAGATCGAATCCTTCTGATGGACACCTTCTTCCAGTTGGTCATCTTCCATGGAGAGGTGAGACAGCAGACCATTGACTAAGAATGAATCCATTTAGAGAGATATAGTAAATCCAACAGTGCCTTGACATGGGGAATCGGACAAAAGCCGATTAATTCACGTCCAAAACTATATATATCCATTGCTGAAAAAAACTCATTACCGGAAGCTCATCATTTAATATAGATGACCCAGTCTATAAAAATGTTATCCTGTTGTCAGTCAAGTACAAATCATTTTGTAAGAATAGATTTAACTTTTTTTTTCTCAAAACGCTAATATCTCATTTTTTGAACAAAACTCTGCCTTTCTTTCTAGAGGCTAAATAACACACTGGAATTCAGTTGAGCTATTACATATAGTGAGAAGACACTCATCGCTTATTCCGGTCTTGCTCCTCTTTATTTTCAGACCATAGCCCAGTGGCGAAAGGCCGGCTACCAGGAAATGGCAGAGTATGAGAACTTCAAACAGCTGCTGCAGGCTCCGCTGGACGACGCCCAGGAGATTCTGGAGACTCGCTTCCCCATGCCGCGCTACATCGATACAGAGCACGGCGGCTCCCAGGCCCGCTTCCTGCTCTCCAAGGTCAATCCATCCCATACCCACAACAACCTCTACGGCTGGGGGACAGGTATGATCAGCATCATCAACTTGGCTGTTTCAGAATTATCGCTTTTTAAACTTGAAAATGGATAGATTTTGAGAGGAAAAATCAAACTTAAAAATAGGCTTTATGTTTTTTATGTATGTAGGAACTGAGATTAAAGAAATCCAGGCATATTAATCAACTTTTTCTGTGTAGTGTTTTTTATTTTTGTAGGTAAATGAGGATTGATTTGCAAATTCTTAGGTCTGATATAGCTCAGGCAGCTTTCAATTACTTTTCAGTAAACTTTTCAAAGATATCCAATTCAGTGGTTTTTACTCCGTTTCTTCTACCACTCACAATTGGCAGCTTATTCTACCTTCATAACCACACCAAACTATGAAACAATTCCAAATGTAAACCTTGGATTTAACCATGGTGAGAAAATTATGATTTTTCCCTCCTAGTACCAAGTATCTGTCCAATTCAAGACTTTTAACCCTAGCATCATCTATAGCCTGGGTAAAAAAAAACAAAAAACAATCTTCACTACCAACTCAGAAGATGTAGGGTTAAACTGTGAGTAAACACAGGTCTTGGATTGGCTAACCTCTAATTCTAAATGGGGAAGATTGAAATATGAAAATGGCATTAATCTCTCGTCATTTCCCAAATGAGGGAAGAGCTAAGCCATAGCCTGCCATATACATATGATGGCATCTTGACCAATGGCAGTCTGAGAAAGAGGTTGTTAAGAGACAAAGGTCTTGTATAACCCAAGCTCTGCACTACATGTATTTGGTACAATAACGTGACCATTATGTCAGAGTCATATTACGAATTGATTGGACTGTCAAGTGGTTTACCACACTTAGCCCTTATCTTCTTTATCCCTCGCTTCCTGTGCATCTGTAGGAGGCTGGAGCCCCGATCCTGACCGATGACGTCAGCCTGCAGGTCTTCATGGACCACTTGAAGAAGCTAGCGGTGTCCAGCTCTGCCTAGACGGCTCTGTCCCAGGTCAAAAGGGAAGGACGCAAGAGAAGGAGTGATAAAGAGACATTCTTAAACTAATATAGGGATCCTCTAATATTTCCCCTGTTTCAGTGAGAGTTTATGTTCTTTCTTGAGTCTCACTGTAACACTTCCATGATGCAAAAGGAAAAGGACAGAAAACGGCACAATGCTGTATTTCCAAAGGAACCTTGTGGCATTTCCACTCATTCACCTTATTTATGACTAAATGGGGCCAATATTCCACAGTCACTGTTCTTCACCTTCAATCTGTCAAATTCTCTGACTATTTCTATTTCTATTTCTATTGGCATTCCCTCTGACATGTAGGATGATTAGACTAATAATTGAATTTGTTTATTTTCTTTGTTTTTGTTTGTCATTCCAAAATGTGCATCTACTGCACAGACATGGTAAAAGGTGCTGTTTAATAGGAGCCTCGAAATATAC
>NW_027279120.1:0-80000 GCF_046629955.1 Centroberyx affinis
CGTCCTCAAAGCGGTGGTGGCCGGCCCCAGATTTTCCCGACAAGCGGAATTAGACACATACGACAGTGCCAACTATGATGTGGATCTAGAAAACTTAAATTTGGAGAACCAGGATATCTATGACTATGAAGATGGGCTGACAATTGATGATCCTCAGGTAAGAAACCATGGGTCCTCCATCAAGGACAACAGGAACTGGTTTGACCAAGTTTTCATCCTGCAAATACACCGACCTTTAATTATTGAATTTCAGATACATTTACAAAGGGACACCACATGTTTTGATGATGGAATTATTGTCTGGCAATAATGATATGTTACATTTATCTTAATTCTTCACCCCCTAATTCACAGACATGCAAATTGCACTGAATAGTTTTGGATCCACTGGTCACTTTTATAAATTGGTATCTCTAACATTTTGTACAATTCAAGCAAATGGATTTGTATTTCCTCATTTTGATGGTATTGAGGTAATTATCAGTGATACATTATGGCTTCATATATAATGACATGGACACAAGAGGGTTGATTGCCATTACTTTATCCATGTTGTTATTTAGGCTGCTCATAGAATAGTAACAAATCCTTTACACGCCCTTCATAGGATGAAGAATCTAGTGTACATCATTTGTGACTGACATGAGTTATGCAACATTTACCATTTATAGTTTAGTAGCATAACATAGTCAACTTTGTGCTGTACATACTGACTGGCTGAAGGACATTTGAACTGAACATTTATGAGCTGCACATCAGTTTTTCTGGATTGTAATGCTCATGCCTCCCATGTAAAGTTGAGTGATTGCTGGAGACTTGTGGAGACAGACAGCAAATCATATATCAGATCAATATGATACACGTATCACGTTTCAAATATGCACGCTGCTACAATTCTCTAAAGTCTTGATTTTCTTCAGATTCCACAACTCTGAAGAACAGTGTAACACTGGTGAATCGGTTGCTTGGTTTTGATCTGAGTTCAATAAGTTCAGGGAGCAAACAGGCGTCATGCTGATACCAGCTGGGGCCTTTTGGAAGATGGACAGACTGCTTTCCAGCCTCAACCACCATTATGGCCAAAATATTTCACTTTTATACCTTGGCTGGCTACCATCTAAGTTATATGCCCTAGATCCTCCATCAGGCTGAAACCCATTTGCATCTGGAGCAGTTTTACCCATGGAATCAAACAATATTTTTGCCCCAGTGAAAGCTATATATGTAATTTATCTGCTTGAATAAATCCATGAAAGGTTACATCTTTTATTCTCGCAGCAGGCACAGGTTTGCTCATGCAAATTTCAACAAAATCACCTGTGTGGAAAAATGTTACACTGAATATGAATAATACATATGTTCATAACTTGGTGTTGTTGGACTGTGGTTTGCCTTAGGTCAGAGCTGCATATCATTTTGACTTCAAATTCAGTCCTTCAAAGAAATATCTTGGATGAAGTAATGGGTATAATGGGTATAATTAGATTAATATAATATTAAAGTAATGTATGTTGCAGTCAAGACAGGAATATGGTCACTGTACACATAGATGGGTCAATATATGCATTTACCATGTTTTTACATTGGCCATAACATACACACTCTTCATCAAGCTCCAGCAAGTGATTGTAAATGACCTGTAAGATAGGCAGCTGGAACGGCATCACTTCTCTGTATGTGTATCCTATTCTGTTGGTTACTAAGTAAGTGTGTAACTAAGTAGTAGAGAGTGACCTGCTGTATTATAAGAAGGGCAAAAATCAAGCATTACTGTGCTGTCTGAGACTGAGTGCCTTTGTCATTCTGCTCAGATTCTGCTCAGCACATGAACCCTTAAAAGATGAGTGCAGAAAGGCAGAGAGGGTTACTAACAGGAAAAATGGATTCCAGAAGTGCCCTTCAAGTCAGCCCAAGTTGGATGTGATGTGGCCAGTCTGCAATGCGAGTTGGGAAGGAAAGCTTTAGCCAAGTTTCATGTTCCCGTTTATATTTCTTTGTAACAAGGAAATTAGGCCAAAACAATGTCAAGATGGCATGAGGCAAATCGTCCAGATCCGATTTTCAACAGGCTTCCTCTGAGCCAGCCGCTTAACTTAAACCTGATGTGGAGTGCACTCACACGACTGCTGCTATCCAAGACCTATCCCACAATCCCATGCAGATTTAGCTGATACGACAAGATGTAATAGAACTAACGACATGAGGCAGTATTGCTGTCTTAAATTATTTTGTCATCCTCCCTTGAAAAAAGGTAGAATTGTAACCTTTTGCCTGAGTCAGTGAATAGTGTGTGAAGAGTGTGCAAAGTATTACCAATTAGTGTTACAGCTTACAATGCTTAGTGTGGGAAAGAGTGTGTTGTAATGTGTTGTGTTGGAACGGGTTTGATAATGGCTCGCTGTTTAACAACCCTGGGTGTTTTTGAATATGATACAGCATATTACATAAGACTTTGTGGGAATATGTGGGAGCAGGGAGAAAAGAAACAGTTCATTTCCAGTTTTTGGAATCCTTCTCATGCAGTGGTGTGCAGTGAAAAAGCCCAAAGCTTGGACTATCATGGTTGCAGTGTTGAGCGATATCATATTGCAAGGATGTGTCATGTTGTCTCCTTGACACAGCAGTTAAAGGTGAGAGGGCAGATTTTGAGATAGACTGGTTGGGAGAGGGGGTGCAGATTGAATGGATTTCACACACATACACACACACACAATGTCAAGTGTCAAGGGAGAAATGAAGCGATGATGAGATCCATGCCTCTGGAATGCTGAGTCTCGACTTTCCACATCCAGCTCACTTTTGGTAATTCTTTTCTTTCTCCTCGGGGCTTGTGTCTTTTGAGAGAAGCAAAGGCTTATCTAAGATGTTATTCATCATCCTCTACAGTCTGCTGCAGTCAAAAGTCTTTGCAAACTTTCTGGTTTCCAATTTCAGATTCAGGCCATTAATTTGACAGACCGTGTCTGTCTTTTACCAAAGTCTCACGAGCCAAATTACACCTTCAGGAACAAGTGAGTTTTGTTATTTGAAGCTGTTGAGCTTAATTCTTAACTGTCTTCATAGTTGCTCATTTGTACCACTTGGAAAACATCCAAAGTCATACCATGTCCAACTGCGGCCCCTATCCAACCATTCCATCAAACATATTACCTTATCATGATTTTCCCTGTTATTAATATGTTAAATCATCTTATTTGAAAACAAACAGGGACATGAATATTGACCTGACCTTTGACCTTTTAGCTGGTCCACAATATGGTGATTTATTTGCCTTAAGCTACAAAGGGGGTAAAACTTTCAGTGACCCATAGCTTCTGTCTGTGTTTTACTAACTGCTCTGGGTTGGAGAGCCACAGATGTATGACTCAAAAATTGCAATATGGCTTTTCAAAAGGCTGCACACTGTACAAGAATTAACCTCGACATTACAGATGACACTGCATGTTTCTCTGGATGAATCATGTTGGGAGTGGATTGGTGAGATTTCAGAGCACATGATACTGCAGAACTAGAGAGAACTAGTACAAAACTAGTACTACTCAATCAACAACTTGGCAAATCATTTTTTCATTGCATGTATTGGAAGATGTTTTACAAAGGATCAATCCAGCCAATGGAAGACTAACTTTCCAAAATTGTTCTAGAGTTTTGGAGCTGAAACATCTTCCATCTACCGTGTTGAATGCATCCACTGATATGTATGCCATGTAGTGCAGCAGCATAAGATTCAGCTTTGACTTTCAACGTCTCTCCCTGTGCATTCTGTATTCCCATGTTGTTTCCCAGAGGTTTTTTTCTGTATTTTTGGTAGCCAGCCTTTCGCCTCTCCTTTCCCCCGGGTGTATATGTTTGCTTTGGGGAAGGGGGAAGTGGAGGGGAGAGCTGCAACGAGCTAACTCTGTGCAAGACCTTTCAAAGGCCTACCTTGTTATATCCCAAACTCTGTCTCTGCCAAGCTCTCAAGAGTGACATTCAGTTTTGGATATCTCTTCACTGCTGCATTAAATGTCTCTGCTGGACTAATAAGACACAGCTATTTAATCACATGTGTTTTTTTTGTGAGCTATTGCTTAAAGGCTATACTCAGGTGTTTCCTGATGCTTTGATTTGATTCTATTGATTTCCAATGGACAGCTAACTACTGTGGTTGAAAGTAGTTGAAAAGGCTAAAATATGGATTCTTGCAGCTACCATGTGTGTCTTGGTTCCACAAGGACCATTCCCTCTTTGGAAGATCGAGTCAGCCTTGTTGGGCGTGAGAGAGTGTCAGGTATTACCTGTGGCAGAGTGTGGGGTTTCATTGCCCTCGTCTGGAGAATGATAGAACTGCAAGTTTCATCATACTGCACACAAAAAATATCAGATGATTGTAAATGCAGTGATATGGCAGGATAGATAGACCTGAGGCTTTTAGTGAGTATTTTTTCCACAAAATACCTTAATGCTGCACTTTTTGATAAATAAGGGTGCGAAAAAATTGATCTAATCATTTGATTTTGAAGCTTGGTAGGAGTCAGGAGTTGAACATGGTTTTGGTCTTTAGTCCTTGGATGCACACTCTACAGTTTGTTTAGGCTTTATTAAAACTGTGAAGGTCTGTGTCTTTAACCACCAACCAACAATCTCTACCCTCAAAATGAATCAATTTCACTATTCCTGTCACTGCTACTAGTATCACTGTGACTCTCACCATCACTGGTGTCTCTACTCCTGTATTTTCTTGGAGGATCCATCTGAGTGGCCATTGCTGTCTTTGCCTCTGGTCACTCAATTCTGCACACTTTGCTGCCATCTAGTGGTGGAAATAGGGAGGTAAATGTATTGTGGGGGCGACCTTGTGCTGGTTGTTTGTTTGTTCCCAGTTGGAGGAGGCCACACTATTGACCTGTGACATCTCAGTAAAAAGTTCCTCTGTTCTGCAGATTACCTCTCCTGTTTTTCTGGCATTTTTGCCTTATTGGATTGAATCACAGAAAGGATAGGGAGAGAGAGGAAGAGAGAGAGAGAGAGAGAGAGAGAGAGATATGACAAAGGTCCCAGGCTGGATTCAAACAGACGATGCGTCTCCTCCTGTACTGAAGGGGAAATTAACCTGAACTCAGTTTACCTGACTATTTATTTACGTAATAGAGTTTACCCACCATTTTTGGCAAATCTTTGTGACGTAAATTCCTGATGTAATAGCATTTATAGTGTCACAGTAGTACATGATAGCATGGTGGTTATTTGCTTTATGGTGATCACCAACTGGAGGTCATAGTTTACCCACCTTTTTATTAGCCACTGCATCACTGCTCGTAATAGAATGGATAGGTGCAAGTGGTATAAAGGACAGTGGCCATATATTTGCTCATGATGGGCTAGATAGGAAATAGGATATTAAGAGACTGAGAGGGTCTTGTGTTGTCATTTGTGCCAGTTTTGCATGAATAGAGCAGTGTTTTTCCACGTCCTCAATAAACACCAGCCGTACTGAAAGTAATGCGAGGTCAAGCCATATCTCAACCTTTAACCATCAGTATGATCACACAGACATTCTTGAGTCTGAGTTGAGTTGCCACTGCTGCCACCTTATACAAATACAAGATGAGATGGCTGAACTGTCTTAGTGGGTTTCCCTGCTAGCTTTTCTAACTTTGCTCATCATCCTCATTCTCATGCAACATTTTATTTTGCCATGGTCAAAACAAATGACAGCTTTGAAATGAAAAGCTTATAGGGTGTTGTGACTACTCAGATACGCAGATAATTCTTACTATATATTGCTGTTGTGCCAATTAATTAATTGTCTAATATTTTGTAGTTGGATATATCACCCACTCCAAATGTGCAGTTTTGTACTGATAAACAAACATGTTGTTAGGCCTGTTGACAGGAGTGTGATGTGCTAAAGCTGTTCAGGGTCAAAATGAGCTTTGAGTTTTTGCACATTTTTTATGTTGTCCTCTATGATTCATTATAGTAATGCCTATTGTCTGAATGTGGTTGGATGGGGCCTCAATGCCCTGTTTCTTTGTCCAGAGTCGTCTTTTATCATATTAATCTCTATTAAATTCCAAAAATGGTTTAGATATTAAAGACTAGATATACGCAAAAAAAAATGTAAGTTAATCTAAATACAGGAAAGTTATAGTTTTCTCTCATTTCTGACCATTCTCATGAAATCAACAGTAGAGTTGTTAAGCATATACGTGTGTAATGACCAGGAGGTATCATCTGCTCAGAATTATGATACATTATAGATGTGTCATCAACATCACACCAGCCTCCACCATTCAATGAATGCCTCTCTGAAGGTGGCCTCTTATTTTTGGATCAACACTGCAATGTGTAGATTGATTTACAATTAATTTATGTTGGAATAGCTCAGAGATCGTGGCCTGTATTTCACAGGGAGCAATGATAAAAGGGTTAAATTTGTTTACTATTTGGAAAAAGTAAGCAGGGAGTTTGTGCAATAGCAGAAACAGGCAAAAGTTTACTCTGACTTGTTGACAGTTTCCTATGTGTGTCAGTAGTGATCAACCATTTAAGGCTGTTGCTTGCTAAAAGGTCAATTTTTATTTTTATTTGATGTATTGACACCTCAACCAAGAAAAAAAAGACATTCCATTCCTGTAGAAAGAACATGATGGATATGGAGATTCTTCACTGTCTTTCTTCAAATTCCTGGTGATCTACAAGTTAAATTCCCTCATACATGCGTTGACTCATCGCTCCTGTCTTCCCCTCAGATAGAGATTGGAACACTGGCCCCACCTGACTATAACTACCCTGTACCTGAGGCCTCTCTGGAGGAAGAACAGGAGGAGGAGGAGGAAGAGGAGGAGGAGGAGGAAGAGTTGCCCCTAAAACCACAGCTGATCCCCCAGGGTTCAGGGGGATCTGGGGTTCTCATGGGCCCAAACACACAGAAAGGTCTGAAAAAGCACATACATTCAAGTCTGCACACTCACAAACATGAAGTCACTTGATATCCAAAGTGCACTCTATCTGAGAGAGCGTCTGGCTATCTCTTGTGCACATGGAGGTGTGAAACCAGCATTACCAATAATGATCATAAACACGCAAAACTAAAAGACACACAAATCCTCTACACTCCTACCTCTGCAAGTAATCACCCCTCCTTCAAACAGCTGCCTTTCCCTGTGCATGTGTTCCATTTAACTAGCTGTTATTGGTTAAATGTGTTCTGCTCAATCATTGTGTGAAATTTGTCAGCTCATACTTAACCTGATCATTGTGAACTCACAGGCTCCAAACCTGATTCATGATCCATTTCAGTCTAATCTGTCTGTTTATTAACACCTAATCTTGTCTCTAACAAGAGGAGGAGCTGCGTCTGACGCCCATTGACATCCTTCATATCTCCGGGGATTTTGGGGGCTCCGTGGGGTCTGGGGCCTCAGGAGCTTCTGGGGCCTCTGGGTCTGGGGGCTCGGGAGACCTCCTGGCCTCCGGTGGCTCTGGGGGGTCTGGGGACCTCCCACTGGGCTCCGGAGGTTCTGGGGACCTCCTCAGCTCCGGGGGATCCGGGGATCTCTTGGCATCTGGGGATTTCTTGGGATCCGGGGATCTCCTGGGATCTGGAGCCTCTGGGGACTTTGGCTCTGGAGGCTCTGGGATTTCCGGTGACCTCCCCCTGGGCTCTGGAGGCTCTGGGGACCTGTTTGGTTCTGGGCTCTCTGGGGATGACCTGGGCTCAGGGGCCTCTGGAGGCTCTGGGGTCTCTGGGGACGAGTTATCAGGGATAACATTGATACCTGAAGGTTAGTACCTAAACTTCTACAGAGTAGACGTGTGTTTCTTCATTCCTGGTCTTGGATAACCCTTGATTTTGACCCAAAATATTCCTGAAATGTCCAATACCAGAGGGCTTTCCAGGACCGGGAAAAAGAGCACTGTTTTAAGGTGTAGGTAGCTTTGAAACAGCTGTGTGAATTAGTAAGGGTCATGGCAACACCATTTCTCGATCTTTGTTGAAATAACCTGTCTGACTCTGTGAATGTGATTTTCATGTTAAATTCTATTAATTTCCATTTAACTGCGTTCATATTAAATGTAGTTAAATGTTGATAATCCCTCTGTTACTTGTAATGGTAATTTCACTCATCTGTTCTACTGTTTGTCATTGTATTTGTCTTACTCATAATCATTGTCATCCTAACCTCCTGTCTCATCTCATTTGTGAGTGTGATTGATTGGTTAATGGGTTGATTGACTGTCCATCCCGCCCCCCCACCCTCCTAACCTCTTGTCTCCTGACCCCACCCCTTGGCTCTAACAAGGGGAGGAGCTGCCCCTCATTCCCGACACTATCCCCCAGGAGGTATCAGGTGCTTCTGGGGAGTTCTCAGGAGCTTCAGGAGCCTCAGGGGCTTCAGGGGACGACGGAGCCTCTGGAGCCTCTGGAGCCTCTGGAGACTTAGGGATCTCTGGAGCCTCTGGGGCCTCTGGGGCCTCTGGCTCTGGAGACGAGGACCATGGGGTCACACTGATCCCAGACATTGACGAAGGTCAGTATCTAACTTAGACTTGTGCGAGGTATCCTAAGATGTAGGGTAAAGAAAAAAGGATCACAAAGGATAAAGAATACCTTCACACTGAATAGTGCTTCCAGTAAGCTTTACTCGTGGAGCGATTGGAGTTGAAACTCTGCACAAGTAAAGATTACTAGGAGCAATATTCAATATGCAGGTTTTCTTTTCCCTTTGTGAGGTAAATGATAGCTAGTCCACTGTGGACATCTATAGTAAGCCACAATGGACACAGCTAGAGGAGAATAAAGGCCAAACTCTTTCAGTTGACTTTATAAGCAAATAATGTCCTTGGATTCTGTATAGTCTTCCATTCATCACCCCACTTATATTGACTTCCTCCAAAAGTGTTTTTGAGACCATTTCCCATGGTGTTCTTTGCGAACAAGCATACTGTTTGTAACCTGTCAGCAACATGTCATACTTCATTTGATTAACACCAAAAACCTATTCTCATTTAACTTCCATTCATCAGTTAAATGTGTTATGTGTGTGTAAACATTTGTTAACCCTGCTAATATGTGTAACTTATCACTGAGGCAAACAGTAGGCTACTGATTGCCAGGCTTCCTGTTTCATGTCCATGCTGGTCTAACCTGTTTCTTTAACGCCTAATCTTGTCTCTAACAAGAGGAGGAGCTGCTTCCGACTACACCAACAACCCCTCAGGAGGGTGCTGGGAGTACAGAAGGGTCAGCGGGCTCTGGGTTGCCAGAGCCCGATGAGCCCATTAAGCCCGACGAGCCTGATGAGCCTGAAGTTGACAGGCGAGGTCAGTACCGAACAACACAGGCGCTGCAAGCAGAGAAGTACAATCAAAACCTCAGTTCATTTTAGAACCTGGAGAGGAAAGATGGCGATACATGTCTAAAATCCAATAAAATCCTGTAGGTTTTACAGGGCACTGAAGGGGAAACTGATCTCATTCTGAAATCCTACAATTGAACTTTGATTGACTATGGATTAGGGCCTCTTGAGGCTTTTTGGGATCAAGTCTGATAGCCTGGTCATTCAAATCAAACACAACTGTCCTCTGAAATACGTTCTGCCTCTTTTACTTCTTCAGTTTTTGCCTCCTCCCTCCTCTGTTACTTCTTCATGTTTGTCCATGTGCTCCAGGTATGCCCACTTGCCTGCTGTGCACATGCCTTGGTAGTTCGGTCTACTGTGATGACTTGAAGCTGGATAGTGTACCACCTCTCCCCAAAGAGACCACTCACTTCTATGCCCGCTACAACAGAATCACCAAGATCAACAAGTCTGACTTCGCTTCCATGAGTATGTCCATGTCTCCCTTTTGAATGAAAATGGATTTGTATTATTATTAGACCAGGGATGTTCAGAACCAAATTTAAAGGGGAATGTCAGTGTAAATGTATTCAATCAGACCTCTTCTTTTTATTGATTTTGGAGTGAACTGTCAGTGAACATTAAGAGCAGTGTCTCAGAGTGTGTTTTCTTGCCTCTTCCCAGACAAGCTGAAGAGGATCGATGTAACTGCCAACGAGATCACGTCCATCGATGACAAGGCGTTTATGGGTCTGCCAGCGTTGGAGGAGCTGGTGATTCGAGAAAATCACGTCTCACAGCTGCCCGCTCTGCCAGAGACCATGACCCTCATTGATGCCAGTCATAATAACATTGGCTCCAAGGGTATTCACAGAGAGGCGTTCAAAGTACGTACACCTACAAGATGTTCTGTGCAACACTCTAGTCAAAATTACTCTCACACACTGTATACTGCTACTGGTAATATTAATATTGGATTGCACTGTTTTTCTTTATATTGTCTGTGCTGCTCATGGGTTACTCTTGTTTGGAATGTGCCATGGCCCCAAGGAAAAGGTTTTATTTCAGACATCTAAAGGTCTAGATTGATAATAATCTGTATCTTTTCCCATTGTGTCCAGGATATGACTGCCTTGCTGTACCTGTACCTAACAGACAACCACATTGATTACATCCCTGTGCCTCTACCAGACAGTCTGCGATCTCTACACCTACAGGTACTTGCTTTGGCCTAGTTTCTCATCATTGCCACCCACTGGTCATGATTGTAACTGAAATTTTCAAAGCATAATGCAGAACCCAGAACCCCTTGTACGGTCCACCAGTATGAAAATGGGGTCCCTATAGAAAATGCAATCATTTTCAAGTAGTTGAAATATGATAGTTATTTCAAATGAAAAATTACTGTATTTTGGCCATTACAACTTTTATGTGTTCTTCATTCAAACAAATTTTCAGACTGAAATATACCCAAAAGGTTTAGGAACCCCAACCCTAGTGACCTCTGGAGGTTTAAGTTCTGAATTGTTGACGAGCAGAAAAAAGAAACAAATGAGACCTGAATGAGATATGATTACTGTACGTCTTGACAGTATTCAAAAATCTGTTTAGAATCATACTATGATTTGCCTATACTCTCTGTTTGTTCTATCCTTATCTATATCCTATTATCTGATGCTGCAATGGCCCAATTTCCCCACAGGGATCATTAAGGTTTCATCAAATCAAATCTAATCAAATACCCATGAAGACGATTTCTTATGTACTTTCCTGTAACCCCTTTTCCAGCGTAACAACATTCAAATGATGCACGAGGACACGTTCTGCAACCTGAAGGATTTCAACTACATCAGGAACGCGCTGGAGGACATCCGTCTGGACGGCAACCCCATCAACCTCAGCAGGACCCCACAGGCTTACATCTGCCTGCCCCGCATACCCATCGGGGATCTCATCTAACCACACACACACACACACAACCAAACACACATGCACACACATCTTTGTACATACTGACACATACAAGACCATACACAACACATACTCCATTCACTTACTCCTCAAACACAGAGATTAACAATCAATCACAACCACATATTCACTATACAACTTTTACCCAACCTGCTCCTGCTGTACATAGATCATACACAGATCATGTACAGATCAATACAACTGTGCATGCGTGCTTTCATGTTTCATAAACATCCACAAACACATACACTATCAGCCAGATTCCTGTAGAGTGTCAGATTTATCACACTGGTAATCAAGCACATACATACACACTCTGATCTACCTTCTTCCTGCTGTTCAGAAATCTAGGTGAAACACACACACACACACACTAACAGTTTCACTCTCCTTCCCTCCTCTACCAAAACGCACTACACACACACACACACACACACACACACACGCGCGCGCACACACACACACACACACACATACACGCAAGAACTTTTTCAGAAGCCAAACTGTTCCGCAACTTGATTAAGAGTAAACAATAGATGGCATACGGAGAAATCAGTTTATTGATGAAACCCTCAAACAGCATGTATGTTTCTGTTTGGTGTCTGTTCAAGACTGGCAAAGACAACCAGTAACATTGTTTAAATATGTTTGTTTTGTAAAAAAAAATAATATTAATATTAATATTAATGACAAATCTAACACTTTTGGAAATGTATACTAGCATAAACTTATTGAAGCTGGAGCTTAATGAAAGGTAAATTGAGTATCTAATGCAATAAAAGAAGCATTTAAACACAATCATTTGTTGTAAAGTCTGTACTGTAATATAAAAATATATATTCTGAAAAAAAAACTTTTTTACATGAACTGCAATATTTGGTATATTACATTTCAAAAGGTGATGTTTTAACCATACGCAATAGCCTATACATAAGACTCTAATGTCTAGAGTCTATCAAGACTATTGTTTGATTTTGGGAGGGGGGGTTGTTGATTGTGGATGGGGTTAAGAATAATGATAATAGCTTGCTATTGTGTGCTCTGTATGGAATAACCACAATTGAATAAAGTTGTTTTGATGACCTCTCCGAACAAGGAGTGGCTTAACGTTTTCATTGACAACGTATTAGTAGAGTACATTGTGCATTTTGGACTATTAATAGGCTACTTAAGTTGACCTATAGTCCCTTGTACACTTGTATACAAAAGCAGCCAAGTTTTAAATAGTACTCAGAAATATATTTTAGCAAACAGAGGAAAAATGTTTGCTTAGAAGGTATTTTTTGGCAAACAAACAGCAAACAGTAGAAGGGTTTGTTATCTAGAAAAAAATTAAATAAATCAAAATTCCGCTGAAAAGTTATTCAAAAAGGCCATAGTCACATGTCAAGTTATTGAAAACGTCTCTTAATCATATCATCCTCAGCTAATAGCCTGGCAGCATATTCACACAGCTTGGGAAACTGCAGTTCAAGTGATTCCCTCAGAAATTTTCAATGAGCTTTTCAAACAAGTTGAGGAACCGCTCCTTCCTGTCCACCAGCTCAGAGGTTTTTATGTTGCAGATCTCTTCACCTCCCTCTTTAACCTCCTCTGTCCTTCCCTTGGCTGCTGCCAGTCTCTCCAGCCTGGCTCTCTCTCTGTCCAGAGCCAGCCGGTCCCTGCTCACAGCGTCTCTGTCCTTCTCCACGATCGCCTTCTCTCTCTCCATCACTGCCTTCTCCCTCTCTATTATCGCCCTCTCTCTCTCCAGCGAGGCCCGGTCTCGGTCCAGAGCGGCCACCTCCCTGTCCAGTGCCGCTCTCTCCCTCTGCAGCACCTGCCTCTCCCTTTCCATCACCTGCTTCTCCTTCTCCATCACCTGTCTTTCGCTCTCCATCGTCACCCTCTCGCTCTCCAGTGAGGCCCTCTCGTTCTCCACCTCTTGCATGACGCGCTCTATCTCCCTGCTTCCTCCCTGCTCCTCCTCCTCACCCTCCTCCTCCTCGTCGCCATTGAGCGAGACCTCGATCTCCGGCCCAGCTACCATCAAAACGGAAGGCGTGGATTTCATCATGGAAATCTTCCTCTTCTTGGGTCTGGAGCTGGGTAAGAAATTGGCATCGTCTTTGTCATCGGGGAAGGCCTTGAGGATGGGGGCGCTGCCCTCCAGCCGGCCCTCCATGGCATCGTCCAGCAGGGTGAAATGAGGCCACATTTCAGGAAACACTTTCACCCCTTCTGGAGGGTTCTTCAGCTCCTGGAGAGACAGAGAAAGCGCAAACAGTCAGGACCTACTGAAAAATAAAATCTCTCACAATACTTGGGATCAAACGGAGTACCTTGTATTTCTTCTTCATGTTTTCCCATTTTTTGGCTGCCTGACTGTGCGTCATCTTGTGGTGCAAGCCCATATGTTTCAGGATGGCCCTATAATCAGCAGAGTGGTTTACAAATGCAGTTTAGTAGAACAGCAATACATCATGTTCCCTGTGATAATGAACTCCTTGTAGTATTTGTCACCATCAATCAAAGGTCAGGGTCTTTCCAGGTTAACAGTAATTTATGAATAAGATATTTGTTTTAAGATGGAAGCAATGATCCTCATGGGGAAGCTTCATAATAAGTAATAGATTACAGCAAAGACAAAGTTAATATAAACATGAATATGGCAAATGGAGGTTAAACGAACATACACAACCAACACTTTCAACACTGGAACATGTAAGTTTCTGAATAAAAGGTATGAGAAAAGGTATGGTTTACAGTATTATACAAAACAAAACTAGTAGAACTTAATGAGAAAAGAAAAATATGAATGCCGAACATCACATTAGATTGGATTCTTTCTATTACTGCACCAGTATACCTGCTAAAACCTTTTTCATTTTCATACACTAACATCTTTGAGAATTTTAATTTGCTGACTTACCTCCATGCCCACATGGAGGAATTTCTCCTGCCAGAGAAGAGGTAATTATTTGAAACCCTCAGCTTCACAAAGTCTTCAGTCTCCTTGGGACTCACTGAGAGAAAAGAAAATCAAAAAATATTGCATGGGAGCTGTTGTATAAAAAGACTGTTATAAAATAGATCTGGTCCTCAGTTCTGTTTGGCTGAATCTGCTGTAAAATACCCAATAAAGCATAATAATCATCACTAATACTGCTAATTATGTGTCCTTTAGCAACCACCATGTCTATCCACTGTTCAAGAATTATATTGCTTGGCGGAAGAATAATTTATCATAATCATAATAATCATATTTAATGATTATTTATTTAAAAAGTAAATATTTAAACATTTTGGTTCTTCATTTTGTAATTCAAATGATGTGTTGCCATCTTTTTTTTATATATAAATCAAAGCAATAACCCACTCAAAGCTGTCGTACTGTACTTAACAGTGATTTCTAAACTGTTAAGAGGAAGGCTTTGGGCAACAAACAATCAACTATCAAAAAGCAAGAGCAAAAATCTGTTGATGATTGCTTCTGAATGGGGCATGTTAGGTGAATATAACAACAAAATATAAAATACCTGGTGATTGGGTGAACAGGGTTTGTTAAATTCCTGGTATAGATAGGCTACACGTTATAGTGCTTATAGGGTACTTTCACCGTGAAGGCCACTTGCTAGCCTAGCTAACCGTATAAACTGTGTCAAGATGTGTCGAAATATGGCATTTCCTCTCGCCTATACTTACATTTATATGTGAATTCCACGGGGTTGATTTTATCATATGTGGTGCACGTATAAGCGTGATCCAATATCTCCATGTTGTCTATTTTTTGCACTTCAGGTTAGCCTATTTATGAAGTACACTTCGTAGGAAAATGCTGCTTGTTCCTCCTTCAGAGGGACCCTACCTTTTTCTTCTTGGTCTGAAGGAGCGAAGAGAAACGCTCAATATCGCCATCTACTGTATGGAGGTTTCACCACGTTTGACCACAGTTTTGCCCAACTGGTTTATGTATTTTAACCCGTGGAACAAAACGTACTCTGTGCCTATCTCGTTGCCTCTGTTCAACACAACCCGTATTTTGGGTATTTTTTTGTCGAAAAGCCCATATATTCCATAGGGATTTTGGACCACACACCTGTCTGTAGAATATAAAATAACGCAAAATGACGAATTCCGCTTACGCATGACACCAAAACGACCAATCACATCACTTATCTCACTCTCTACCTGTCTGTCACGCGCTGTTTAAAATAATAACGTTTGTGTTCGGCGGGAGCCTGAATGGAAAGTAGGCGCTTTACTATTACTGAATTAGCCTACAGGAAAAGACATTTCCGGGGTCGTTACTAGGGTCTTCTGACAGGTAATCCACCAGTTCTTATTTCAATAAAATATTAACTGTTGGTTTGCATGCTATTCATTTCTTTTAATGATACAGTAGCAAACCGAAGGAAGTGCTCCCTCATGGCCCAGTTGCTGCTATCTAAAGCAACTGCACTTTTTATCTACTGTAGACATTTAGCTGGCAGTCTAATGTGATTTAAACTCAGTCATGGGTTTCAGTGTCTTGCTCAAGGGCACTTCAGCAAGACAAATACCACAATACTGGCTGTAGGACTTGAACCTGAGACTTTCTGATGTGGTGAGGAACTTTTTGCTAGCTCAGTCTCAGCCCAGCCTGTCTGGGTGTTGCCTTTATGAAGTTATGAATTGATGAAAACGAAACTCAGACTCATTGCAAACTGCAGTATGGCGTCTGTCAGTCCAGATAGTAAGTAGCCTACAACGCAGTCAATATTATAATGAATTGTTTTATATTGTAAATGAACTCTGTAGTAGTTAGTCGCTTCTGTTGTTGTTGTTGTTGTTGTTGTTGTTGTTACTGTACAGTGTTGTTTCTCTGCAGTGCTAGATTGATTTCTTGCCAGTAGCCTATCGACTCACAAATGAGGTTGTTGTTTGTTTGCTTTGATGGATTTACATGTGTTATTTATTTTATACACTTGCAAACCAAGTAAAATGTCTTTATCTTAAATGACATAGGCTACTTGCCCTTACGAAAAAGAACTGTTGCGTTTTAGAGAGACTGTACAACTATAACAACAAAACTATAGCCTAAATGTGAATATTGTAGTGATACCAGAGGAGATACAGATATCATAAAGTACGATAAGGCTACTATAAACTCACTTTTGTGTTCTACTGACACATTTGAAGTCGCTATGTGAATATTACAGGAATATTGTAGTGATTTTCCTAAGGGTAAGTGTACTTTCAGTTTCATTTCTCACGTTTCGGTGCTTCCCCAAAGGAAAGAGGCACATTAACCCCAAACCCCATACTAACTCGCATTTCTACTGCAACCTATACAGTGTTTAACTGGAGAAACAGGTCAGTTATTAGCCGCTGTAATGTGGTTTCTCTAGCTGTTCGTGTTGAGGATTGCTGTTCTTTATATAGCCTAACATTATGTTTTGTAATTGCTCAGTAGGGGGCAGTAGATCAACATGCATAGTATTGCCTCACAAGTAACTGATGTGTGAATTACATGAAGTATTTTAGCATCCATCACAGCCTATTATTTGGAAAATTGTTGTGCACCCACACCACACCCATCCATCTTTTTTACAGTGTTTCAGAATAAATTGAGGGGAAACTCAAATTCATAGTGTACATCATACTAACAAGTACCAAACTGATGTGAGAACAAGGTCTGTTAAGGGAAAAAAATAACATAAATTAATTATTTTCTGAAAATATTATTGATTTTATGTTGGTGGTTGTTTGCCTTTAACAGTTGGAGATTTATTTATATTTACGCTACATCATTGATTTCTGGGTGTTGTGAATTAAAGCGCCCACCGGACATTATGTGTCATGTTTGTCTTTTTCGTTCCAGATTGTGAGGAGGAAAGCTGCTCTGACAGTGAATCTGGCGTCAGCGATACAGAGGAGTCGGACAGCAATGGAGATGCAGAGGAGGAAATCTCAACTTCCAGCTCAGTCGACTGTCAGGTGGGTTTACTGTAGGGATCTGCCTCTTGGGCCAGGTAGTGGTTTTACATGGAGTGTGATGGGAGCAGCCGTACTATTATAACATATTATGTTATGAGAAGGGATCTAGTGGAGGGTAAACCCACCTAAATCCACTTATTTCATTTGCGGAAAAAAAGTTTACCCACTTTTTATGAGATTTGTTCATCATCTACATTGTGGTTAGTCGTGTCAAACTGATGTAAGTTACGTGAAAATATGGTCTTTAAGGGGAAAAAATCACAAATGAGTGCTTTTCTGCAATTATAATTGATTCATGTGTATTTTGGTGGTTTCTGCTTTCTGATGATCACCAACTAGAGATAGTTTACCCACCTTTTTATTTACCACTACATCACTGGTGCTGATAATATAATCACTTAATGACCTCAAGAACACTTGACAATAAAGCCGGATTATGTTTTCATTATAAGTTGTGATGTATGTGTGTGTCTTAGGGAGAGCCCTGCCGGTTTTACAACAGCGGCTACTGTCGGGACGGTAAGAAGTGCCGCTACCTGCACTTCTGCAAGTTTGCCCTGAGAGGAAACTGCCGCTACGGGTCCAACTGTCGGCTGAAACACCCCAGAGAGGGAGGGGCTTCCTCTGCACGAGGCAACAGGGCCACGGACAGATCCAGCGCTGCAGGTGAGCAAGAGGGAGGCAGAGAGAGAGGGATGGTGGTCAGTATGAAGGGGCAAAAAATCAGATTTTTTAATTCCCAATAGCACAAAAGGGACCATAATACATCTGTAGAGGGGTTGATAGGGTTGTTGATCAATACCAGTGACTTAACGATTACTTGGCCTGGTGCTGAGATTTCTGGCTTTAAGAACTCACTTTCCAGCCTGTAATTCTCCGTGTTGGAACAAAAATTCCTCACCCATTGGAGTTTCAAGTTTCAATCTCCTCCACACATCGGGCAAGGCAATAGTGTTACAAGACATTTCAGTTATGAATGCTAAATATTACCTTTTTTTTTTTTTATCCCAGAGACAAAGCTTGCTGAAGGTCGATACTACCAGTGGCAGCTGAATGATGGAAAAGGCTGGAAGAATATTGATAATGATCATATTATCGAGGCCCAGTACTCCCTGCCCCACACTAAAGGCATTAAAATCTACAACACACCATATGGGTAAGGGCTGAAAGCATAACGATTATTGTCTGAGGATTATGTGATGATCACTCTCTACTTCAGTGTTGTTAATCTCTCTCTCTCTCTCTCTCTCTCTCTCTCTCTCTCTCTCTCTCTGCAGGGCAGTGAGTATAGATTTTAAGAAGATAAAAGTGTATGGAAAGAGTTTGAAAGTGAGACGCTTGGATGACGGTAACGCTGTGTGGCTCTGGTACTGCAGCTTCTGTCGCCAATGGACTAAATATGGAGAGAAGGTACAAACAGTAAAACTAGTGCACCCTTCTTTTTCCATCCACAAAGACACCAAGTCTTGTCTTTGACTTGATTAAAGTTTGGCTGATAAAACTGTTTTAAATCTGAAATTGTTGGTGAATTTTGATTTATCGTCTTCTTGAACATTGACTTTTCCTCCCAGGATTCAAAGGGAAATCCCAGCGCTGCCCAGAGCTCCGACATAGAGGAGAAGTTCCAGAGTAACCCCACCAGTTCTTTCACTTTCAGCGTCGGCTCTGATACCTTTGAGATCAGATTCAGAGGTGCAGCTCCTTTTGATACATTTTATTACTCAAGCCTGACCAAATTTAGCACGGTGAACACTGTTGTTTTCTTCCCCCGACACCGGCCTCATTACTTTCTCTTATGTCTGTGCGGTTATTTATTAGAAATGCGTCAGGTGAGTGCAAAGAAGAAGAGGAAAGTGTCTCGTCGTCCACAGTACCGCGCACACCCAGCAGGACAAGGGTGAGTTTGGATTTTGCTCATTGGCCTTTCTGGTAAATTTTCAGCACAAAGTATAAAAAATATGTAATGCTAATTGTAGAATGGGGACAAGTGAAAAGAGAATTTCCCATGCAGGGTCAATAAATTAATTTACTTTCCGACCATTCCCTTTGTTAAATGTGGACAGTGTGCACACTGTAACCGTTGTGACAGAATACAGAATTTGATGTTGTCCATAATCCACTGTGTCTGAACAGAGGTTCTCCAGTAGCAGCAGTACCTCTCCACAGGCTTTCTCTGGGCGCCACAGCACCAGCACAATCACCTCAGTGGCAGTTTGAAGGGAGCGGTGGAAAATGGCACTCGTTCAGACACAGGGTGAGTCCTCTGTGGAATGGAGGTGATGTTTTACAGACACACTTTGAACTTCCCAAATGAATTCATCCATTAAACCAGATCATGATATTAAGATACACCATGATGTATGATGATGATGTTGAATGGCCTTGTTTCAACAGGCGGGCACTCAGACTGAATGCTCACTTTCCAGTAGTGACATTGAGAGCAAGTATCAGCAAAACCGCAACGGCACCATGCAGTTCACTGTCAACGGACAGTCCTATAAGATGGACTTTAGAGGTTGGGTTATGTTTTTATTATACAATGCACAACAGTACCTCAGCTGTAACCTACTCAAATAGGACTCCTGAAACATAATATGAAGCATTTATAATCTATTTGAATGTCCAGAATGTGGTATATGCATCTTAAGAAGATATTATCACTCCGTTTTATGTTTCTTACATTGCATAAAATTAACCGTGATACTCTCTTTTTTACAGCTATGACCCAAACCAACCAAAGAACCAATCACTCACGCAAGATCAGACGTGTGCCATCATGAGCAACAAGGAGGATTGCAGAAGACATCAAGACAACAGTTTACAACAATTGCATGATATTGTACTGTATACTATAGTGTGTGATTCTTTTATTTTGGGAGTTTGGAGCCTTTTTTCATGGGTCAGTTTACTAATATTCCTAAATGAGCTGGCGATGCAGGGCAAGATTAATGTGTCCTTTGTGTCCTCGGCTGAATTTGTTTAAAACTTGGCTTATATTTTGGGTTGTGTCAAAAGAATAAGAGGTTTACTGACTCAGACCTAAGCACTGCCTGACAAGTTTATACTCCCACCTTGCCTTTTACAAAAACAGTTTTGAATCACTCTTTGTCTCTAGTATCCTAATAAGTGATGCCATCATGTTTTCTAGTTTGATTTGTGTCAATACAGTGCCAGTAATACAGTACCAAACATACAGCACTGACTCACACTGCCATCACAAAAAGGTGCAAATTATGGGTATATTATCTGTGGCAATGCTGGTGCTAATTCTGAAGAGGAGAATGAACAGATATGGGAACTCTATTTTCAATATTCAAGATAGTTTTGATGCTGTATTCATACAGCAATACATTGATACACTGCCTATGTGATGTAATACAGTAGAGGAGTTTTGGAATCAATTTTAAAATGAAGGCAAATTCAATGCTGCATTATGCTGCCTTTGCACATCACCGTTAATGAGTTTTACATTGGTCAGACATGGTGTTTAAGCTAAGCCATATAATCCTCCCAGGGCTTGCTCTGGCTCTCAGTAATGGAAATGTACAAACATATTCTACACTGAGCACAGTACAGATTATGTCATATCACACATTCTGTAATGAAAATAAAAGATTATTGCAGGTAAATCCTCATCTAATGTTTGCTTCATTATTGTATTTGCTAAAATACTTTCTTTCTTTATTTCCACTGAAAGTGTCTGCAGGTCTAAAATTGTAAGTCCTACAGCAGCCATATTTGGCAGGTGGGCTCCATGGCCCCCCACTACTTGGGCAAGGCAGCCCACACACATTGGCCAGATGGTGCCGCTCTAACAAGCAACTTTACAAATTTGACATGATTTTCACACTGCTGAGCATCCTGGGCTTTTAGGTCCAGACTAGCCTCTGGCAGACAGCTGTCTGACTGAAACTGTAGGAGTGATGGAAACTAAATATAAAACAAACCTAATAATCTTTTCTTTTTCTTTTTTTTTTACATAGTTTGAAGTACTTCTAAGTAACTTTTGTCAACAAAATAGGGTGAAGTCGGGAAATTGTGCCACTTTTTGTCAAACACCATCAAAATACTTACTCACATGATGCACACCTTTCTACTTTTTTCTTTATTAAGTCAGGTCTCCTCTATAATATATGCTGAAAATACTGTATATTACAAAAAATATATGCTTAAGTGCTAGAGCTATTTAAGTGTCAGATGTCCCCTTCCAAGACAACTCTATGATCAGCTAAAATGGGCCAGAGAAACAGCAAAACCATCATTCTGAACAAAGCAATGAATATTCTTTATTTCATTTTTAGTTGAAAATGGCTCAAATAGTGTCTGTGTGTGTGTGTGTGTGTGTGTGTGTGTGTGTGTGTGTGTGTGTGTGTGTGAGGTGGATTTGTGGGTGTTGCTATAAAAACAAGTAACATTAAAACACAACAGTAAGTAAACAGTAAGTAAATGAACTCACAGCAATTACATTAAAAAACTAGAGAGAGAGAGCTCAGAAGGTGGCTTGCTCTACAGAGATTTCTTATGTCGTGTCCCTCATATGCAGCCTTGACAATTGTAGCCGTAATCCTCATAAATGGCATTTTCTTCCCCACAGCTCTCATGGCAGCAGGCAGCCCTTTGTTTTGTTCTCTTGTTGCTGTTTGTGGGTTTTGTGGCAATATATTTAAAGTGCTGCTCAGTGGTGAGGTAGTGTGCTGGTGTCTTTGCTGCACTTAGGCACTGGGATCAGTGATGACAAGGGCCTATATTTGATAGAAAGTTGTGTTGCATATTAGGGTTATTCACAATCCGTGCAATAATAATGTTTCTTCCGGTTGTGTGAAAATGAAAAAGAGGGATCTGTCCTCCTTCGGCACAGAAGTAAATACTGCAATCGAATGGCTCAAATGGTATGAGATGATAAGTAGTGCTTGGTTGGAATAGATCACATACATCCTGTGACTGTGACAGGGACGATTATGTGAGAACCCCATTCATAAATACATTGATGACTGACTGCTAGAATTATTACAACACGTAAAAGACTGCTGAAGCAAGCTAAAAGTGTTTAAAACGTCAAATTAAATCAATATAGCTATAGATTCATGTTTGTTTGGTGTGACGTCATTGCCCTGCTTTCTCACGAGCCACACTGCTACATCAGGAGCAGAATTGAAAGTGAAAGTAAGAAAGCCTTTATGGTGAAATGACGAGTTAAACCTCCACATTGCCGTCTCGACTACAAGTAAGAAGGCTTAATGAAACTATCAAGTTATTTTTGTAATCATAAGGATATTGCTTATTATGATTGTATGTTCTTATGTTTGTTGAATCTGCCTCTTTTGTCGTGGTTGTTGCAGTGTATGCCAACTTCCCCCTGAGCAGGAGATACATGGTAAGTTCACAAAATGTCCAGCATACATAAACTAAATTATCTTGTCCTGTATTTGGAATCAATCCGGGCAAAAGCAATTTAGTTCATGTGTTTCACTCTGAATTCACAATTATATTTAGCTTCTGGTAAAGGTTTTTCAAGGTGTGTTAGTCTTTGTGATAGATAAAGTATCTGGAATTTGTCACTATAATTTAAAGCAGTATGAAGAAGAGGAGGAAGAGGAGGACTATAATTGGCAGGTGACTCCAGGCCAGTCTGCCTCAGGTAGGCTATGTAAACATGATATTTGTATTTATTTATTTATTTATTGTTTATTTTTTATTTCCTGCTGTATTACTTTTATCTTTGAATAACTTCCTTTTACATGTACATTTTAGGCATTTAGCTGACTCATCCAATCCAGACTGACTTACAATTACAGTTGACTAAGCTTCAATTCCTAGATCACCAACATTACAAGCAAACCAATAGGAGTACAAAGGTCAGGGAGTTACTGCCCTCACTACAGTACATTCCTGTGACCATAGAAAGATCATGTAAGGAAAATACAGAGAGTGAGAGCTAAGGGAAGAGATTGGAGGGATTTTAGAGAGCATTCAGAGTGTTTTACAGGTTTTATTAAGATTAAATTCTGATTTTAAATGCCTGAAACTTTACACATAATCACATAATCATCCACTCATCTGCTCAGAGAAATCTGATCTCTACAAATACAATAAAATATCACAGGCCACCTGGACTACAAAAAAATACACAGCAGCCACTGGGCCACACAACTTATCTCGGGGGGAAATCCCAAAATGTTTCAGATGAAAGATCAGTTTCAGGGTTTGGAGCTCAGTCAGAGTCATAGCTTCAGGAAGTAAACACGTCTGATTGGCAACAATAGAGTCAGATGATAAAGAGCTGTGGAGACAGACAGCAGGTCAATATCAGAGTTTGTTCAACAATGTGTAAACTGTAACATGAGAATGACTTGATCCTGAAGTTTACATAGGAGTTTCTGACTAATAAGATTTCATTTACAACGCGAGACAGGTGTGTGATACGACTAACTTGGGGCATAACAGAGGCTGAGAACACATCAATGCTTATTACTGGGCTGAAAACTCACATTCCTCCTTTTGACAGTGAGTGGGAAGCATTATGAGTGGCAGCTGTCAGATGGACGTCAGTGGCTGAGCATTGACAACGACCATGTGATTGAGACCCACTACTGCCAACCAGGAGCTAGAGGAATCACCATCAACACAGCCAGCTACGGGTCAGTGTGTGGGTCTGACTGGCCTCATCCTCAGCCTCAGCCTTTCTGCATTACAGTTTTCCTGACTGGACTTTCTCTCTCCACAGACGAGTGTACATTGACTTTGATAAGTTAGAGACGCAGAGTG
This sequence comes from Centroberyx affinis, assembly GCF_046629955.1. NCBI lineage: Eukaryota > Metazoa > Chordata > Actinopteri > Beryciformes > Berycidae > Centroberyx > Centroberyx affinis. The sequence continues at coordinate 24,021 of NW_027279120.1, forward strand.
CTGCTATGAGGGTGCAGAGACTAAGCTTCCTGCCTCCGGGCCAGACAGAGGATGTCGGCTGGTACTTCAGAGACGACAAGCTGTGGTGTGAATATGGAACCAAGGTGAGGAGGGGGCTCGGATATCTAGCCCCAAGTCTTAAAATCCACATTTCTCCTCATCTCCCCTTGCCCCTGCACGCAAAATCACCACCAATCACCACTCCTCTGTCCTCCTTCTCCTCCGTCCCGCTCTCTTCCCTCCCTCCCTCCCTCCCTCCATCAGGACACCAACGGGCCCGTCTCCTCAGTCAGCAGTCGAGATGTGGAGCATCAGTTCACTCTCAGCCCTCGGGGAACCTTCAGATTCACTGTGGGCTCCACAGCCTACACCCTCAACTTCTCCGGTATGTGATACTGCTATCGGTTTGTGTGTGTACGAGTATATTTCAATTCAATTTCAAGAAATCTAACGTACTAATGTATTTCCTTGGCAGCCATGGCCCAGACAAACTGCCACACAGGCGTACGCAGGAATGTCCGGAGACGTCCCAAACTCAATTCCACCCTTTCCAGCACAGGGAGGTAAGAAGTTTCATCTCCAGGAATCCAATTTTTTGTCCAAAAATGTTCTATCCCACACGCATAAAATCTTCCTCAGGCTTGTGTCAAGCACCCCCAAATAGATCAAATAGACCACAGATCCTCCTTTGGTCAGGCTCATATCAAAACAGTCAGAAATAATAGTGAAATTTACTATTCCTGACTTTTCCCCCTGGAAGCCCCTCATGTTTTGGCCTTTTACATTTCCTTGCAGCCTCTTCTCGGACTCAGTTCTTCCCACAGCGGCCTCCTCGCTGGTCACAGGCGACAGCTTCAAGTGGGAGTTCATGGGAGAAGAGGGGCAATGGACAGAATACCAAGCACATGTGAGTAGAGCATCCAGCAGTTTCAGGTTGACATATTGATGATGTGTCCCAGCAAGTTATAAAGGTGTTTATCTGTTTGGTTTGTGGGACAACTGAAAGCCAGTGTTCTCATGCTATTCTCACTATTTCTTTATTATTAGCACCATTATTATTATTAGTAGTAGTAGTCATAGTAGTTGTAATGTATTTTTTAATCTCACCAAAACTTTGGACTCTTCTACATACTTTCAGCTAGTCTGCTTTACATTCATTTTAAGTATAGCCTACTTTTTAAGATATTTAACTTTTATTTTTTTCCCATGAAATGAATGTCAGAGAGTGAATAGTGGCATCTGGTGGTCAAACTGAAAACACTTAAAAGATTCATTATTTCTAATGATGAGCTGAAGCAAGCACATTTTTCAGTTGTCAGCTAACACATTTTTTTTCTAAGAAATGGATTTTAGTAGTTTGTTTTAATGTGTTTACCTGTCAGAATCAGACACCCATAAACTCAGAATAAGGCATAAAACCTAAACTGTGCAGTTGTGATTGTGCAGTTCAGGGGCAATGTGTATTTCCTCCATATGACAGATTTCTTTGTGTTTGTAGAGATGTTCATTTGACAGCGCTGCCATTGAGTCACAGTACCAGCAGAACCCACAGGGCCAGCTACACTTCAGGGTTGATAGCTTCTCATACACCCTGGATTTCTCAGGTAACTCACGCACTCGCGCACACACACACACACACACACACACACACACACACACACACAGCAGTTTCCATTGCCACTAACACATTCTCTACCCTGCTTCATCATTAAAACGTCTGTGCCGTTCATAGGAATGTGTCAAGTCAATAACAATATTGGGACTAAAAGGTCAGTGAGGAGGACCACTGCCTATGGGAGTCAACTGAATAGCAGGTAACGAGAGACACTTACTTGTGTGAAACCGTATTTACAAAATCTGTGCATGCTCATTATTGTGCTTTCAACTTTGAAATCTGTGACAGAAAACAAAAAACGAAAAATTCTGGCATGCGTCTGTAAATAAAAGATGAATGCCTGTATTCTGCAGAACAGGTACGCTGCCACGATGGCGGTTCCAAGATGTCGATGGAACATGGAGAGATTATGCCAAAGTAAGATGCAGCTTTCTTTGAAAATGTACTTTGATTCCAGTTGAAGTACATGCAAATGTGCTGACACATCATTTATGAGATATCCTCATGTATACCTCACATCCTTGTAATGTATTAATCACAATCCAACTGTGATCAAACACGCTCACAACACCTCTTCTCTCGTGGACATAGCAAGCAAGTTAAAGTAACTAAAGCTGAAACAATTGTATTTCCCTTAATACACAACAAAATGATTTATTTTTGTCTCAGCACCATGCCAGGACTGTGACAGTATCTTGGTTCTGAACTAACCAGGCTAAAAAGCAATGATACTGAAGTGTACAGATTAAGGATTAGACCAAGCCTTGTCATTCCCCTCCGCCTCCTGCAGGGTCGAGGTGAATGCAGCGTGTCCAGTCAGGAGATCGAGATCCAGTACCAGCAAAACCTGTCCGGCACCATGAGCTTTAATACCAGGAACTTCAACTATGAGCTAGACTTCTCAGGTGAGCCCCAACCATACTGAAGGTCAGTTTTTTCCAAAATAAAAATGTATATATATTGAAAAAATGACTTGGTATCTCTTGTCTTTCATAGCCATGACTCAGAGGAACTTATCCACTAACACCACCAGATCAGTGCAACGCCTCAATCAGTGACTGAGATGACGGGTTTGGAGGTCGGGGGTTAACTTAATGTTGATCCACCAGTCAGTCAGGAAAGCCTCTTACCTCACCTGCCCCAGTTGCTCTCCAATAGCTAAACTGGAATGGTTTGTCACATACCTCCCCTTTTTCTGTTCAACTAGATAGCCTCACAAGGCAATGTGATTTAAATATGGGACGTGTACTATAAGGTGCAAGGGGGCACAGGGGGACACTGAATATTCTTTGTATCAGTTTCTTACTTAAAACGCACTTTCCCTTTTTCCTTTTCTCAAAACAATTTTTTGTGAAGAGAAACGTTTACATATCTTTCAACTCATTTTACTGTCACATTTTATCATTGACAATACTTTTTTTTACCGTAAATCCAAAGAGAAAGCTAATCTTGATGCTTCATATAATCCTGCCTATTTCTTGTGCAAACTGCCATCAGTCAAGTAGCACATATGGAGTATTTATTGAAATTGTTTATTACTACTGTTACTGTATTGAACTGCCTTGTGGTATGTTAAAAGTGCTTTTTGGCTATCTGTTCTTTTCCTAAATAAAAAGTGACTTGCCAGTGTCTGAAGCAAAGTGTTTTAAAGCCGTCACACAAATAACAACCACCCTTTGAGAAGATTAGATTGTGTATTTTCCTTTATATGTACAGATTTTCACTGAACCACCTCCGAGAACAGCACCTCAACACACAAGACAAGGTTCATAGAGGCCACACTACACATATATGACAGCAGTAGTATACAAAGGGTCCGAACTCTTGTAGAAGAATAGGTTTTTGTTTTTTCTGCTTTGGGGTCCTGCCAGGATATGTGACGCGCTTCAGAGATCGCGCCCCCTCTGTGAGCTACAACCAAATAAAAAAGGATTCATCCAATCAGAGATGCCTCTGAAGTCTTGTTTGACCTATGGGGAGATGAGTAGAACCTCAAAAGGATGTCTTCCAATTCACCAGCCAATAACACTGCCATGCAGCTTGATTGAAAGCTCACCTTGTATAGGTGCCATTACTATACATAGTAAAAAATAAAATTAATCCAATAAAAGGGGTTACACTTCAGCATGTTAACAACAATCCCAATTATCAGCATTTTGTGAGAAACACAAAGTGATCAAGGTGCGTCTAAAAACCCTAACATGGTGGCATTCTCTCCAAAAGGTTCACATTATTTTATATCCGTTTAGGAAATCTGACTGACCTATGAGGTTACTCTAGGTCAGTGCAGCTACATGGAGGGCTGCCTGAGCCAATCAAAATGCAGCCCAGGTGTCCCCTTAACCACCCATAAGGATTATTGCACGCCACTCTTCTAAGGCCTCTCGATCGTTATCACAAGAACATTAAAAATACCAAGGCCCTCGCCGAGTGCTCCATCTTTAAATAATTATATATATTCTTCATAATATAACAGCACAGGTCCCCCGTAGGCTGGAAAGTGCTCAAATCAAAATATATAGAGTGTGATATCTTCTTCATTGTACACATCATTTAACAGAAACTATACACTGAATGATACTGAGCGCCTTCAAAAGAGGTTTGCTTCACCAAATCTGGTTTGATGTGTGAAACAAAATAACATTGGTCACTGGAATCATTGGGAATCATTAGAAAGATGCTAAAATCGATATTTAGATCTTTTGCGGTCAGTTCAGTAACATGCAACAAAACAAGTGAGCCGAGACGAACAGACGGCTGGTAAGGGGAAAAACATCAATAATTAGATGCGGTCTATGTCTAGTTTTAATGTTTGTAGAATTTTGCTGTAGGAAAAATATGTACCCATGTAAGGCACAATAGCCTAAGCAGTGCATAATGGTCCTTGTTCTCCTTTCCTTTAGCAAAGTGGTTCTCAAACTTTTTGGTTTGTGACCCCTTAAAAAAAAGTGATGGCTCCTCACGACCCCCATCAGAAGGCTGCATATGCAGAGTAGTGAACAGTTCAACCAAAGGATGATTTTCCCTTTTCAACTTGTTTCATTTGATTATGAGAGGAGGCCTAGAGGCCTATTCAGTATTTCACAAGAAAAAAAAAAATCTGAAAAATTACATGATAATAAATTTGTATAGTAGAAATATGTTTGTTTCCTATCCCATAAATCATCTTGTGACCTCCAGTTTGAGAACCACTGCTTTATCATATCATGTGAGGACACTGCTGTAGGACCTACTCCATACATCCTGCTCCAGTATCATCAGAAAGGCCGGTCCTTCATACTGCATTTGGAATGGATACAATAAGTCTTTGTTACAAAGTAAGTGAAATGGTTGTCAACCCTCTTACTTTGACATACAACACACACACATACAGATTTCCAGACAGTGAATCAATGAACTGACAAATTCATTGACCAGACAAAAATAACCTTTCCCTTTTGAAAAAGTTGGCTCAAATGTCAAATCAGAAAGTCTCTAGGACAGTAAGTTTTCTATCAATAGAACTTGCTCCTGATGAGAGCAATGATGAGATGATAACAGGATGAGACCAGAGGGAAAAATGAAGACTAGACACAGGATGTTTCATTAGTCCAATTTGAGTTCGCAAAATGGAGGTTACTGCTGCTGCAAAGAAACAGTTACCATGGAGACGGACCTGAGAGGGGCTACTTGGTTTGCCCCGTCTAAGTCGCAACAGTTTGGCTGTCAATTCTCTACACCCCTTTTAGATTGTCTCGATGGAGGAGCCTCCTGGATGCAGATCAGTGACTATAGGCTTGTCAGTGCTACACTTCATGCTACCTCCCACTGGGCTGACATTTTGGTGTATGCTTTGTTTGTAAGCCAACCCTCTGATCATTTTAGACACGCGGAATGTCTTAAAATAGTCAGGAAAAGGAAGAAGCGTGTCCAAAGACCCGAGCAAGATGAGAGCAACTAAGCAGATGTACACCACAGAAGCCAAGTTTTCTGTCTTCGATAAATGTCTACCAGGGTGAAGGGTAGTTTCTGATGCAATCCATTCAGGAAGTGAAATCTATTTCCATTCAGTCCAGTCATGGTGACACGTTTGAACAAATAACTTCCTGAATAAACTAAGTTGGAATCAACCTAAACCCATGACATTTACGCTGCCAAGTGTGTCAAGTACAAAACAGTAGGAAACCCCAGCATTGTTAAGAACACAGTATAGAATAACAAGTTCCCACCACAAACTTTTGTCCTTCTGGTCAAGTAGTAATGGAATTCAGGTGCAGGTTAATCGCTGAGGCCCAGTGGCCAGTTGAATGGGAGCAAGAGTCAGAATCGCAATTCAAACCAGGTGAGATTAAAAACCGCAACGCCCTCAACAGGACTGATCGTTTTCACATTCAACCAGTGTCTTTTACTGCAGGAATACAAGGCTCTGTCTACAGTCATTAAAAGAATATATGGAATCCGGCAACTTTTGGTTTACATTTAGCCAAATAAGTCTTTGAGATCATTGTTGACAGACGCACTATGTTTAAGCCCAGCTTGGTTCACGCTAGGGGCGGCAGCAGGCTGAGAAAAGTTCTGCGGGCTGAAGAAAGGGTTGGCCTGCATCCCAAACCCACTGGGCACCCCGCCCATGCCTAATGCCGCACCCTGAAGCGGAGCAGTCTGAGTGGTCTGGGCCGAGCCAAACTGATTGACCCAAGGGCTGCTGGTTCCAGGGGTGGGCTTGGGACCCATTTGGTTGAGGGTGACTTTGGGTTTGTTGGAGGTAAAGAGATTGTCCAAGGCTGACAAGTCAGGGGCTTTATTCGTCTGCCCGAGGGGTCCTTGATTCTGACTGAGGGCGCCGAAGTTCGGTGTGCTGGTTGTGGTGGCCATGCCTCCGTAGAGGCCGGGGCCTGCGGGGCGCATCCCCATCCCCATGCCCCCTGCCTGGAAGCCCATGGCTGGGTTGAAGCCGTTGGAGACCGGCGCGCCCATGGAGCCCACCATGGGGCCGGTGGAGGGGAAGGCAGCAATGGTGGTGCCCTGGACCGGGGCTGGTCGTGCTGTGTTGGCCAAGGACATGCTGTTTAGAGACGTCATGCTGTTGAGAAGGCTGCTGGTCAGATCCTTAGCCTGCCAAGTAAAACAGGGAGAGATGGATTATGAGGCAGGATGAGTTTGTGCGCATGAGCATGTGTTTGTGTGCACGTGTGTGTTTGTGCTACCTGTGCGTTGGTGGAGGCTGGTTTGACAGTCTGCGGTGCTAACGGCTGCTGGTTCCTCAGTTTGGCTGCTTGCTCCTGCTCCTTAGCCAAACGCTGTTTCTCCTCTAGAGTCAGAGACATCTAGGCAGAGAGGAGACACATGGAAAGCGTGATAAGGGGAAAGAGAGACAGGAGACCATGAATAAACTGGGTCAAATTCAAACTCAGTCAAATTTGTGCTGCTGAGGTGTGACATTGTTGCCATACTCTATTAGGTTGGGAGGCTGGTGCTGATGATCCATTCTCTTTCCCATTAACCCCTGTGCTGCCAAAGATATCATCAATCTGAAAGCAGAGGAGCAAGAGGAGTCAGTGCAGTACACAGAGGTGCAAACATCTAATTTACCAGTTTAACAGTTACAATCCAGCAGTTTAAAAAAGGAGGAGCTCCATGGCACTCTTCAAGCAAAAAAAAAAAAAAGTCTATATTGCATGGTGATTGCATTTTCTGATCTCTTTCTTGGTTGTCATGGAATTAGCCTCTCACCTGGTTGCCAGGGCTGGGTGTGCTCTTGGTCTCCTCTGATTGGTTCCCTTGGGTGGAGATGGTCATGCTCCTGTTGGGGGAGAAAACAGTGAACAAAGTCAAAGAGTAAAATAGATATGAACAGAGGCACTTGTACAAACCTGGTTAGTCATACCAGTATCACCATCATCATCATCATCATCCAGCCTCATTACTTTGCAAGATAGATCCAATTATCCCTGGGCTGTCGAGCCACTATTGTGTAAAATTTCCATCAATATGTATGACCATTTGATATGTAATCAGAGTGAATAATAGGGGGCCTATTGTAGAGGGTGAATAGTGTTGACAGACACCTCTGTTGTTCCTGCATGACATGCAGCTGCTCCAGCTTGGTCTTGTGTTCAGCCTCCATGCGACTCAGCATGTCCCGGATCACCACCATGAATGAGTTAAACTGAAACACACAATATATCAGATAAGATTAGATTAAAGGAAATTTAAGGATACCCATGGGGGAAATGGATCACTGCAGCAGCAGAACAGGATATAGATACAAACAGGGCAAATACAGAGTTTAGAAAAGAATACATACAACTAATCACAGCAAACTAACATCAGGGTTCCCACTCTTTTTAAGAAATCATTTTCCAGGACATTTTCCAGGAGTTTTTCTTGACAATACAGGACAGCACTTGCTCACAAACGGTCATATAATTTACCGGTAGGCCTAGTATTGACACATTTAACCCCAGTTTTATTCCTCCTTTTTTAATGATGCAGGGTTCATGATGAAGTGTCTCAGGTTCATTACAGGTGACGGCTACACCCATCACTGCCTGCCAGCTTCAGAATTTGGGGTGGGAGGTTGATTGATGAAATCAGTCATTCGTGGCCCACTGACTTGACTTGACGTGACCTTCTTGTGTCCCTGTCCTTTGGCATGGCTTTTAACAGCAGACATGCCCATGTTGCCTACATCAAATGTTTTCTTGCATGTCTTGCAGTATGCCCGGTGTACATCACCTGCCACATGTCCTATCCAGTCCCTGAACTCAGGATTGTCCTTCCATTCCTCCTTAAACTTACACCTCCTTGACATTCTGCCCTACCTCACTCACTTCTGTGATTATAAATAAGTAATCTGAATTAACCATTATGATATCATATATTTCCTACTACATTTTCTATTGCCATGGCAAAGTTTCACATAGAATTAAGTGCAAAAATCAAAATTTGAAGAAACTGAATTGCATAATCTGTACATTTTCAGTACACACACACACAGTTTTATTAAGCCTACATCTATCCAAGTTACACCTATGTCCAGTCGTAAGTGAAAGAACATAACAATATATTGAAAAAAAATGGTTGTAATATTCAAGTGTCATACTTTTCTATCGTCTTTCAGGTGGTTAGAAAGTGTCTCGAGGCGGCAATCTTATATCGCGTGCAGGACTCGATTGCGCCTTTGACAGCTCTGGGAGCCTAGACTGGAGTTGAGACGGCTGAAACTCAAACTTGTGCTACCAGCTAGCTGACATTAGAATATGTCAACAAGTAATTTTAAGTCAAAAGATCCGGTGTTTTAGTTACGCACTAAAAATTTGCATCGCGATAATATTATCCTAACAAACTATCCATTTTATTTCACATGCTTAACATAAAACGACACGTGTTCTCATACTTTCAGACATATATTTCTTTTGCTCTGTGGAAACGAACTAATAGCTGCTGACTTCACATTGCTAGCACAATCTGCAGTCTAATTTCAAACAAAATATGCACCTAAGTTTACGTAGGCGATCTGAGTGAGGGTCTAAAATACAATAAAAATTTTCCAGGACAACATAGATTATTTCCAGGATATTTGGTCATTTTAATCAATTTCCAGGTGTTTCCATGACTGGAAAACTAGTCTCTAAATTTCCAGGTTTTCTAGGTTTTCCAGGACGCGTGGGAACCCTGTAACATGCTGAGGATACTACAACAAATAAAAATGAAAGGTCTTTGTTGTCAGATTTACAGGTTAGCAGATGTTTGCAGTTTACAGATCTACAATTAACACCATATAGGCAGGGTGTTTAAGTGTGCATTGTTGACTCTCCACGATTTACAGAGTGGATGTGTGAATGTGCCTTGCTAGCTGTTTAGATTTACAGATGAAAGAACATACAGTATGTGCAGAATGTGTCTAGATGTACACAGCTCAGTCAATCAGAGGTAAAAGACTCTGATGTGGTAAAATGTGTGAAATCGAATTGTGAGTCTATGTGTGTGTGTGGTTTGCTTTGTGTACCTGGTTGAGGTTGAGGTTATTGTCTATACTGAGGGAGACGAGGTGAGGCAGGCTCTTGGTAGCAAGGTGTTCTTTGGGGATTCCCAGCTTCTTATGGGTGAAGGTGCACTTGTAGATCCCTGAGGGGGGTAAATAAAAAAAAATCAAAAATCAAATAACCAACCCTTGCTCAATTGTTTCAATTGTACAGGTTAGAAAAAAATATCCTCTTTTGAAGAGCAGAGTCTCTGCTTTGCTTACCGAGGACGCCCATGAGCACTGCTGGTTCTCTAGAGGGGATCTGCTGTAGGAAAGGTAGGATCTCATCGATGACAAACCACTTGTCAAGATATTCCAAAATCTTCCCCAGACACACCAGAGAGTTCACTCGCACCTACGTAAAGAAACAGGTAGACACATACATACACCAAGACAGAATACATATTCAGTTGAATATAGTATCACAGTTGTAACAGTATCACCAGAGGTAACGACATTTTGAGAGACAGATTCAATTCTATTGGTAGCAGCTGTTTTACAGCAAACAAGAGGTAGAGCAAGAGGGGTAGGAGCATTAGAGAAGGACAAAGGCAAAAGTAAAAAAACACGAAAAATGACTGCAGAAAAAAGATCATTTGTGTGGAGGTAGATGGGTTGAAAGGGTTGACAGGGACGGGGTGAGAGAAGAAAATGACAGCAGTCTGATGGAAAAACTCACCGCTAGTGAGGAAGTCTGTAGGCAGGCTGATTTGATGCGAGGGATGAGGGAGTTCTTCATGGAGGGATAGTCGATCAGGTTGGCAAACGTCGGAATGATGTTCAGGCACAGCTCCTGGTCGGCCACAGATAACAAGATTCTATGAAATATGACATCTCAAGTAGAGCAGCCATTCTTATTGCACATTCAAGACAACCTCGACAACCTAGAAAGAGGAATACTGTCTTCCAGCAGCAAGGCTCCCAAGTGTTATGCTCAGAATATACACCTATGAAGTAGAAAGCCAAGTTGGCAACACTGTGTTAAGTTTGTCAGGGTGCTTTATCATACTGAAGTAGGCTGTATCCACAGCAACAAAGCAGAAATAGTAACATCTACATAAAAAGGCTTAAAAAACAGCATCCGGCTTTACCAAAATCAAATATAGCTCACTCAACCACAGACCTAGCAATCTTCTGCCACCATTTTTTGACATACTTTATTGAGTGCAGGGTCAGCCAGCCAGCACGGCAGGAAGGTTTGAAGGATAAAGGATACTTCCGCAGGCATGGCCACATTGGAGATCAAACCCCAGCCCTCCAACCTCACTAAGCACTAGGCCATCATGCCTCCTCCCTCCACTGATCTAGTGGACAGCTTTCCCACTAACAGTTAAGATTATGGTTAGGTTGAGCAGCCCCTTCCCACACCCTGTACCTGGATCTGTACAGAGGGGGCCTCCAGCGCTCGGTAGACCATAGGCAGCACACTGTTCTTGATGTCTTCCGCCGGCGTCTTGGTCAGCAGCAGGTCCATCTTCTGCAGGAAGATCAGCAGGATCTGTGCAGTGCAGGGACACCGTTAGGAAAAATAAGAATCAAAAGCAAGAGAATTCTATCCTATTTCATATTGGTGAGTAAGGTGGTGAGTAGAAGTAAAGGGAGACTATAATTGCACTGGTTTTAGTAACATTTTTAGTATTACAGAAAACATGACGCACACACTAGTAGATGCTATTGGAGCATACTCATAGCAAAGACCACTCACCATATTGCTAGCCTGAAGAAGCATGGGAAAAAAATATAGAGAAAGACAAGTCTTGATACAGTCCCAGACTGAACCCAAACACACAAACATATAGGGTATGCTCTCTAGTCGGGTTATATTGAACCATGCAATATCACTGTCAAATATCAAACACACAGATCACATGCCAAAAGAACAAAACAGATCATGCAAAGGATGAAAGAGAAAAGCCCTGTTACACCAAATATTTTCTGAAAAGGACAGTGTTTGTGGAATGTCTGAGAAAATGCCATCACTTTATGTGCGCTTGAGCATGTATTCGGTGTGTTTCTGTGTGTGTGTGTGTGTGTGTGTGTGTGTGTGTGTGTGTGTGTGTGTGTGTGTGTGTGTGTGTGTGCGCATCTCTACCTGGATAGGCTCCTGCTGCTTGAAAACAGGTGAGAGGTCAGGCAAGATGAGGCGGATGTACTCCTCCTTGGTGCACTCCTCAGCGATCAGCAGCACATTGGGCAGCACGAAGGGAACCATGTCTGGGTTGATGAACTCTGAGGTCAGCGCCGGCAAGATACGATACACCACCACTCTCTGAGAAAGGAAACGGGACGGGGATCAAGAAGCGATGGAAGAGGATGACTTCAAACTTTAGATACTGTATGTTCATGTCAAGTTTATTTAGAGAGCGGTTGTAACAACAAGATTGTAACAAAGTGCAGAGGGCAAGGGACACAAAAACAGATAAATGTGATGAACAATCAATTATTGAAACAGGGCGAAAACAAATTCAATGTCTTCAGTGGCAAAGTCAAAGTTGCTTTATGTACCAAGGTACGTTCACATTTCCCATAGAAAAACCATGTGGAGGTAATTACCTTGGGTAGTTTGGGCAGGACTTTGGGCAGGCCTTTGTAGAACTGGGACTTCTGTAAGTTGTCCCTCTGAAAGAGGGAGTCAAAGTACTGCAGGGTCACCGCACCCACGTCGTCAAAAAACGGGATCTGGATTCCACACCCAAGAAAAGGGAAATTTGTTCTCAAACCGTATCCAACAGATATTACCAACAAAAAGCACATACCAAGACGATGTGGAATATGAGCTGAGGTGACACAGTTTGTGTGTGTGTGTGTGTGTGTGTGTGTGTGTGTGTGTGTGTGTGTGTGTGTGTGTGTGTGTGTGTGTGTGTGTGTGTGTGTGTGTGTGTTGCAGTGACAATGCAAACCTTGGTCATCTGGTCTGCATCAGGCCGGACGTTGGGCGTGACGCTGAGCAGCATCTTGACATGCTCCCGCACCTCTTCAGGGATCTTGTTCAACACTGCTGGACTCATGCTGCTCAGCTACAGAACAGTAAGGGGGAGGTAGAGGGTGAATCAGAGGAGTGTCTGACTGATGACAACAACATACTACCATACCAGTAAGACACACTACACAACATTTAGGTTGATTATAGCCAAGATTTGGTATTTTGACTGATTTTGAAGATCGTCCACACTAGTTCGGAGCAGTCTCAATAGACAGTCGGGACAGTTGATCTGTGTGAGGGTTAAGGACTTTAAATCTCTTGCCTCCTGCACTAGTCAGAACCCCCCCCCCCAACCCCCCCAACCCTTGCACAGTCCCTTCACTCACCTGGTCCAGTTGCCTGCTGAAGCTCTTGAAGATGTCATGCTTGTTGACCTGGAAAACCGGCTTGCCCTCGTTGAAGACGGCGTGCATGACCACGCCCAGCGAGTACATGTCGGAGGCGGAGTCACAGCTGACAGACAGGATATACTCGGGGGCCAGGTACTCAGGGTTGGGCAGGCAGAGTGGAGGGAGGTTAGGCTCCCACTCTTTGCATGTGTACTTAGGCTGAAGGGGGTGAGAGGATGTGGGAGGGGATGAAGGTGTGTGAGGATACAGACCGACCCTGCTGATCAGCACATGGACACTAGTATAGAAGCTATTGCACATTCTGAAGTTGGTCCTATTCTGTTCAACCCACCATGATTGTGACTCTATGATACACTGGACTACTGCACTACTAGGCACCCACCAACCCTCCACCCCCTGTTACCAACGAAGCCACTGCTGCTACACTGGACCAGTTCTTTGGCTTTGAATATATACTTGTGTGTTTATGTTAAATCTGCTGTCAAACAGTACGTCTCATCTGCACTATACGTGACATCCAAACCCTAAGCCTAGTGTGTCGATTTTGTATTGTGCCACTGCCCTGTAAAGTGTCAAAAGTCATTAAGTCAAGGACACACAAACACTGTTAAACCTCAGAGAAGGCCTGGTCTCAAAAATAGTCTATTTCTTATAGCAGCCAGGGAGCCAGGGGGTATTTTCATAAGTAAATAACTGAACAAAAGACTTTATGTTGCTGGTGGCACGTCAGCTTGCTCAACCATCAAAACAATGCATAATGCCTCCATGATATTATCACTGCGTATCCTGTGGGCAAAGGCATTGTAATTCTTTAAATTTAAATAGAAGGCTTTGCAAAGACGTAAGCAAAATATTGAATATTGAACCATAAATTATAGCATAACTTTTTTAATGTCCACATGAAATAAAGACCTGTCTCGTGCGCCTGGTCATTTTGGCTGTTGAAACATATAACTGCATTCACAACTATTATAACTTGTACAATAGTTTCTCTTTACACATGAACACACCTCGGCCTCTGAGGAGTTGATAGAGGAGATGCTGAAGTCGAAGCCCATGATCTTCCATGCTCCACTCTTGTTCAGGATGATGTTCTCTGGACACAGGTTGCCATGGACCATTTTCACTCCACTGTGGAGGAAGGACAGCCCCTCCGAGATCTGAGGGGATGGCAGGTAAATGTAAGGAGACAGAGTAAGACAGAAAGAAGTTGTGGAAAAGGCAAAATAAGGGAATGGATAAGGCAAAATAATAAGTCAAAAGAGGAGGGAGAGAGAGGGAGAAGGAGAGATTTTTGTTGTTAATGTCACATTGTCTTTCTGTTCATAATCTGTTTTTTGTTTTTGCTTTGGAATAAGTACTTCAGGTCCGTATTTCATGCGAATAAAACACATTTGAATTGAATTGAGAGATGGAAATAAGAGGGAAAGAGAGGGGAAACTCAGAGTACCGACAAATAAACAAAGAGAATTAGAGACAGAGAGAGGGAGTAAAGCAGGGAAGAGTGAGAAAGGGCAATGACAATGACTAAGGAGGCCAGGAAAAAGTACAAAGATTGAAGAAACAATTAATCTATGACACTAGAGGCATCTTAACACTCAGGCAAAAGAACATACTGATCCTAGCCTCCTATTCCAAATATAGCCTGGTAAAAAGCTAATTGACTTTGCAGCCTGGCAGAGCAACATCACAACATTGAAGACGTGTCTGATTTTCAAGTCTCAGCAGACATAGAAAGGTGGGGCATGGAATTAAGCTGGCTCAACTGGCTTTGAGAAGAAATGGCATGTGAATGCACACATCCAGGTGAAGGCTAAATAGTACCAAAACCTGCTGGACAGCTAGATTTTATAATTAGGCTTGTGTCAGGAGTCAGGACTGATGGTCATGTGGTGAGGTCTGTTGGTGACATAGTATAATAGCAGCCTTGATTGTACATTTTCCAAAGTTACTTCTTTTTTAACCTTCATTTATCAGATTTTGCTGAGCAGACATGCTCTAATTCAACAATGTTTCACATTAATATCTGGAAGGTGTACAGTGCAACCACAGTCTTCTCCTGTTAGCCAATGAGCAACTTATTATGATTTCTGTGTCATATGTTGTGATGTAGATAGGTCGGACAATTGTACAGGGGGGGCCAAAAATAGCATTTTTTTAGCTTTATTGTGACAATTTGTTGAGTGGTTTAGTGTGTCTCAAGTATGTGTTGCTGTGATAACAGAACTTTCCCCCGGGACAAATAAAATGCCTATCTATCTAACTTAAATTGAGTTAATGGTGGTGAAGTGTTTTGCTAAAAGTCACCTTAACAATCTGTCTATCTGTCAGCACTCTCACCTGTAGCAGGCCATACTTGGTCTCCACATCATAGAGTTTGTACTCCTTGATGTCGCTGGGCACGGGGCTGGGCAGGTTGTCCCACTGGCCCAGCACATTGGACAGACTGGCAAACACTGGCTCTGTGCAGAATGCCAGGCAGTCCCTGAGGGCAGAATACAGACATAACATATCGGTTTAATTTGAAACAACTGCTCTACAATGTTGAGTCATCCTTGAACAGACACAGACAATTAACTACATGAGCAGAGGCAAAAATAGAGACACAAAAATTATAGTTGACTAAGAGCTAACCACGATGAAAGTGGGAGTAAGACAGAGTGAAGAAAGCCAGAAAGTGCAAGTCAGCCTCTCAACCCTATTCTGCTCTCAGGGACCATGCATTATTCAGGGACCAGTCTGCAGAGTCTTTTGATCATGACTGGCTTCTGCACACACACACACACACACACACACACACACACACACACATACACACAACAAGGACGAACTGAATGAGTCACAGCTCAAAGAGTGGCTCGACATTCGAGGGAAAAATTGCAGTACAAATATATTTGTCTGCTTGTGTGTGTGTGTGTGTGTGTGTGTGTGTGTGTGTGTGTGTGTCTGTGCAAGTGTGTGTTTCTACTCACCGTGACTCTTCCAGAGGGTGCTGCACAGTGAGCAGGCGCGGGTGACGCAATCTGGTCAGCTGTTGCACCCCTTTTTTCAGTGAGTCGATGATCTGGTCCTTGTCAAACTTCTGGTACTTGTCAATCATCTTCTTATCAAACACAAACACTGCCACTTCCTAGAAAGGCAAACAACAAGGTGCCGAAATTAGCATTATCAAGTCCCACAGCTTCTCCTGGCGTGGAATGAATTAATCAGCAACAAAAGCACAGTCACTGCCCTATCCCTTCAAATCAACACATGTGTATGGGGAGATATGTTGGTGTGGTCAGGGGTGAGATTCAAACACACACACACACACACACACCTGTTTGGTAGACTTCTTGGTGCCATTGTAGATCCTCCAGCACAAACCGGGCCCCCCGCTGGCGATGTGTCGTCCCACCTCAAACTCCCGTGTCACCGGGTTGCCCATGACAGCGCTGGTGACATCAGCGGTCACCTTGGTGACGGTGCTTTTCAGCTTGTTCAGCATGGACTCCATGTTCAGGCTTCACCTGGCAGCTGAGGTGAGAGAGAGGGAGGGCAGACCACCGAGGACAATTTAGCAAAGTAAAGTCTAGGCCTAAAAATATAGGCCTAGACTGAGAGATACACCACAGTGGGTCAAATATGGAAAGTTGGAAACACAACCATAGTCTTCACAAGGAGAAGTAGCCCAACCCTTTCTAGTTAAGCAAAAGCCTTCAACAATCCATCACACATGCACTCTGACGCAACTGCCTCTTTGTCAGCTTTTTAATAAGGGGAAAAATTTACACATCAAAGTGCACACCAACATCCTGTGCTGGCTGTGAACAATGAGCATCAAACCAGCCTAAGCTGTCCCTATAAGTATGGGAGGACAGACTAACAGCAAACTCAACCACACCATATTGAAGCTCTCATTGAATCTCCTCAGTGACTTGGAAGCATGTTAGGCACCGGGATGACATATAAAAAAGCAAGGCTGATTGGAATATTGCAATATCCAGACAAATTGTTTTTATGTGAACAGTTTGAAGTGCCAACCAAAGCACAGACATTCACTAGTAGTACTGTGTGTAGAAAACACAATATCCAATGATTAGGTTGTGTCAAACAGCACTCACTTGGCAACAGCCTAATGAAGAGACACCATTTATTTTGTTTTAATTATAAACTTTGTTCAGTTAATGAGAAGCTTTGCTTGTGCGCCTGCCTGATGCCGATATGAAATCATAACTCCCTTAAACCAATTCATTAATGTTAACGCTCAGCCATTGCCAACAGCTATAAATGAGTGTGAAGAGCCAAAAAGAGCTTACACAGGGAGAAGAGGTGAAAGCGATCAATAACCATGGCTGTATCTGATGCTGTCATGATTGCTTTTTGCCAGCGTGTCAATCTTTCTCTCAATCTTCTTCCTCTTTTTTCTCATTCTCACTAAGAACCAGTGGCCGTGAGCCAAACCCAAACGTGGAGGCTTCATTTAAAGATTTGAAACTACTGTGTTGACAAAAAGCAGGGCTTTTTTGCCTGAAATAGCCAGGTGTCTGAAGAAATCAGTTGCACCGAACTGTCAACATCATAATATAGTTCACTGAGATAATGCTCATCATTCACTCCATGGCTGGAAAAAAGGACCAGGCCAAGGACTGCATGGCCAAGGAGTCACAATATCCCCATAACTAACCTTTAAACTGGCAGAAGATCTAATTAATCCATGTTTCAATCCACCCTTGTCTTGTCATTGCAGTGGAAGTAACAACAGCTTTGAACGCTTTATGTGTCAATGATTTACCATGTACAATCAAACTGATTCTTTTATCTTGACAATGGCGATAACATTCGACAACACTAACAGGCATATGTTAACATTAGTTACTGGTGGTCAGACGAACAAGATCTTAGTGTGAGAGAAGACGTTAGGAAATCCTCCTCACCAAAACCACCTGCGCAAAGCCAACCTGAGCTAGCATTATCGTTTGCTAGTTAGCCGTCATGACATCAGTGCAGTTTAAGGGCTAATTTAGCTAACATTAATGTTGGGTAAAGTTAGCTAACCTGGGTATGGCACGACAAGCTATCCATGAAAAACCAACACAATTAAAAACGATTTTAGCGATAAAACTGGTTTGCTTAACCGGGTGTCTGTGTGATTGTCATGTCTGGTCGGGAAATAGCCTCTTTAGCTAGCTATGTTGTTTATACGCACATACCAAAACTAGCTCACAATTGTTAAACTAGCAATAAACAAATGTCTCGCAAAACCTGCTATGAATTTCTAGCCTAGAAATCTGTAGATGGCTGATATTTAATAATTTAATTACGCGTTTGTTGTCTGGCTCGGAGGCTACCCTGAAACGCTCTTACTTCTTCTGCTTCTCTTTTATATTAGCACAACACACCAGCTAGCTAAGCTAACTAGCAATGCGCTAAGCTAAGTAAGCTGAACGTTACTAACGTCTATCAGTATAAAGACGACACCGTTTGTTTAGCCACCAAAATGCCAATACCTACCTTAATATCAAAAAGGTCTCAATTTAATTTTGTATTCCAAGTAGACTTTCAGTAATACAGCTGTCAGTAGTGGCTGCGAAATACAGCCTCCATGTCTTCCAGTAACGTTTGAAGTGAGTTAGCTTAGCATGCTAGTCAACGAGCTAGCTATCCTACTTCCGGGTTCTGTCATGAGGAGACAGGTGTGTCAACAGGCATGTCATTGATCCTTTTAACTCTGAATGTTTTATCATCCAATAAGTCAAAATTAAGTTGCATAACTACGATGGCGTATTTACATTGTAGGTACTTTTTTTTTTTTTTACCGCAGCCGGGGGAGGGGGTAATGTTGCGAGAAAGCACTTTTTGAGATAAAAGTCAGAAATTTACGAGAAACCAGAAACTGGTACAAAACTGAAGCCCCTGGTCTTGAACATTGGATGGACATTGTAGGGGAAATATTTGTTATGGAAAAATTAACATTTATCCTAAGCACCAAGGAGGATGTATTCCATAGAAAATGGGACAAATGGACTACTACTACCTACATCAAAAATGGTCGAAATGTACAACAATGCACTAGATTTCTATGAAATATGTACCACACACTGTTCATTGTTCACTTTTGTACGATACAATTCCCAATAATAATACATTTAAAAAAATAATAATAAAATAAAAAATAGGGGGGGGGGGGAAACTGGGAAAAATGCACTAAAGAACAAAATATGAACAGGACACCAAGAGAACATCAAGTAAAGTTTTATTAGATAATTAATTTTATCAACAAATAAGGCATGTTTCAGCATCATAAAGTGCATTCTAAGATAGTTATACCCAAAGAACAACAAACCATGTGAACTGAAATCAGGTTAGGATTGAATCTTCAGCCTAAATGACTTTTTATGACAACGGTTTTCTTGATCAATCAAAAAAAGAAAACAAACAAAAAGAGAAAATCCACTGGTAGCCATTATGCTTCACCAAACTCAACATGAAGCCTAAAATGGTGATGAGAGTAAAAGTCACCTTTTATTATGCCCTTTTCCATCATTTTCAAGCAAAATCCTAGGCTCTCTAGAGGTAATGCCATAAATAAGAAAAAAAAATTAAAGACATTTCATTGAGTTAATGGCACTAAAAAGCATTTTAAAACCCCTATCATCACAAAGAGATTATATAAAGTTAATTTCAACTCAGCTATGGTTAGCCTAACATATTGTACCCTTTCATTGCAAAATCTTTTCACAGAAAAAAACTGTTTTCTTACTCCATCTCTAATAGAAATAAATTAGATACAAAACCATATTCGACTACAGTAGTGCTACATTTACCAGTATTATTCCTTAATAAACTTACACCATGCTACAGACAAACTTAAAAACATAAAATGGCTGCTATATTATTGTTACTGTTCATTTGATATGTAGAAATATTATTGCCTGAGCGAAGTGCACAGCATTATTTGGACCCACTGGGGACAAAACGCTAATCAACCTAAGTTAAATGACTCATAAGGATAACACATTAGATTTATCCATTATCTAGTTTCAACTATTGAAAGTATTTATTTCATTGATCCTTCTCATATATTTTCATACTCATATTCCATATTAATCCCAGAACGATCTAGGACACAAAAGACAAATGACCTCTTTAAACATGATTCTCTCATCCACACAACAGAAAATCAATCTAAACACTGAAGAAATAAAACACCTCACCAAACACCAAACTTTTACTGCCACCAGCTGAGCTTTCACAGCTCACAGATTACCACTGGTTATCAGTTAGGCACCAATATAAGGTGAGTGTGTACTTCATGGTTTGTAAACCAGTGCAAAAGCATTAAAAGCATTTTAAAACTGTAGTGTCAACATTTATAAAGCCAATGCCTTGGACAAACAACTTACATCTTATACTCAATCATTCCAAACGTTTCATAAAAAAAATTGCCATAGTCATCAATTAAACCATATTGGAACACACATGCAGTGCTGTTGGATAGACTCAAGACTCAACAAAATCAACAGATATCAACTCAACTGTGTATCGTGGGCCCCTCATGACCTAAGAGGATTTGGAGAGGCTAAAGCCATGTGATAATACTATAGCAGCACCACCTATGTTTACTATAGTGATATCTGCACTGATATTCATCTAGGGTGTGAAATAGGGATGGGACGATATATCGAAATTCAATATATCACAAGTCAATGCCATTGCTAGAAAGATTTGTGGCTCAGAAATAAACATAATTCTGCACAGTCATACTTTGTTGTCATTTAACTTTTGTTAATTACATCATATTGTGGTTGTATCGAATTGTGAACCCCATATCGCGTATCGAATCGTATCTTGAAATAAGAATATCGACCCATCCCTAGTGTAAAACCCTCTCTACATAGACATTAGGTGGGATCAGGGGACTAGGGGTTGACTTAGAGGGAAAAATCAAAATATAAGCCTGTATTCCAGTCTTTAAGTATCTGGGACAGTAAGGACTTCCCTAATTAGACCCATGATGTGTATTTAATTCGTTATCACTCGAAAGTGTAAACAGTATCAGCACTCCTACCAGCTAGCTTCGTGAGAATAAGCCCTGAACATCACTAAACATCGCTCAACTCCTCCTCAAGTCATACCCGTACCATTTGGTCCTGTGTTCTTTCAGAAGGTGCTGGAGAAGTGCTGGAGGAAGACCACGGGGTGATGTTTCTGGAACTCCTTGACCAGCCTCCTCCTGTCCTTCACAGACATGCTGTTGTTGAGAGAGACGTCATGGAGGAGCTGCTTGAGGCTCTCCAGGGTGGTCGCCTCGCGCTGGTCCTCGTACTGCTGTGGCGTCACCTGCTGGCAGAAGGTGAAGGCTGCAACACACAGAGGGGATGGGGGAGAGAGAGAATCGTTGAGGACATTGGTTTCCAGCTGGTTCGCTAAAGTACACTTGTTGCTGTAGAGTGAGCTCAGGCGTGCCTTAGAATTTGCTTAAATGAAGAGCAAATATCAAACAAACAGGTAACACTTTATTTGGATAGTCCAACGTTGATACTCAACTATCAGGTGACAAGTAGATGTTCAACAATGTGTCACCTGCCTATTTGGTGCATCTCCACAGACTAACCCTAACCTGACCCCATTTTCTAAACCTAATCCTAATCTAAACCTAACTCTATTTTTTAACATTAAACCCAACCCTAAAATCAATCCAAGCCTAAACAATAAATATCTATATACTACTTTTCACACGCTTATGGAGTATCACTTGAAACTCAGTAGGCTTTATAGTGACACATTATAGTCACTTGATAGGAAGTTGAGCATCAACATTGGACTATGCAATTAAAGAGTGACCCAAAAATATTACATTAAGTTAATCAAATCATAATCACCATTGCTCTTTGGCGATGCCATCAATTTTTTATATATAGGACTGGACCACACTAGGATTTATTTTAAATTTCTAAGCAACTGAGGATAAGAAGGGCCTTGGAATTTTGTGCCCTTAATTAAAGTTTTCAGTCACATAGAAAAGCCAAAGACAAACTGGCTTTGGGACTGGGATTGCCTCTTGCTACTATTACTCTGTCACAGTCTGCAGAAGATGAAAGCTGTAATATACCACAGGAAGGGGGCGCGGGAAGCACCAACACATTAGGGATTAGTATTGACTGACATCATTGGTCAAGGGAAACAACAGATAAGGCATGCAAATCCATAACTGATATATTTGTACATTATAGTATGTTAAGCCCTATGCTTGTGATAAAGGGCTATATAGATAAACATGACTAGACCGTATATGTGGCAGATTAATTTCTCTGGTATTACATTTGATGGTGTATTGTGCAATGTCAGCCCTCTTGTGCATATTTCTCTGGAGTTGTATTTGACTTACTGGAAATGGAGTCAGGGTCTTTGCCCTGCTGCATAGTCCTCAGTGTTTTCCTCACAGCTTCAATCAGGGATGTGGGAGTCTGTAATCATTACAGGTAGAAAGAGTAAAACATATTTAAACAAATTTAACACAAAAGAATAAGAACTAAAATGGCCTACAACTAACTAGTGCCTGTAGATTTACAGTCTACATCTATGTATAGGACACAATGAACGCAACAGAAACAGGAACTCACAAACTGAACAACAATGAGTCATTCTGCTGTGAAATCCATACAATGAACATTCCCTGTTAGATAATTATGGTGTGCAACTTCCCCAGTGTCTTCAGGTATGCATGTGTGTGAAACCCAAATTCCAAAAGAAGAGCAGTTATGCAACGCCAAAAGTCTACCTTGAAGAGCTGAGTGTGGTTGTCCATGAGAAACAGCACCAGGGTCTCGCTCTGGGCCCGCGTCAGCTCATGATTCTGGACAATGGCCTTCTGAAAGGTCCGACTGGCCAAGACCCTGTTGTCAATCTGAAAGAGAAAACACCAGACAGTCAATGGTAGATTCCAAAACTATGTATACACATGGAAGCTGAGAATAGTGTTATGGCCTGTTGAATTTTGCATACAGTGGTACCTAACTACAGGAGAAATGACAGTGTATTCCCATGATTTTCAATAAAGCCTCTGAATATAAGAAATAAGTCTGCAGACAGGTTGGTCTAGAGAGGGAGGACAGCGATAGCCAGCTACCTGTTTGTGCAGACGGCAGGCATCTGGGCGAGCTGCTGTGGCCATGAAGGCCAGGAGTCTCCGGAGCTCGTCTCTAACGCTCGCCTCCAGCAGGCGCAAACACAGCTGAGACGCCCTGATCGCCTCCTCCACCTTCCCTCCATCTGGAGAAAAGAAGTAAAAGGAGTGAAGGGGGCAAGAGGAAAATGATTTAGATCTTAAAGGGAAACAGAACTATGAATATAAACTTATACAAAAGGTGTAGGTATAAAATTTAAAAAAAAAAAGCACCAAAATGAAGTCCCACCACATTGAGGGTTCTGGTGGTGCATTTCCTGTAGTAGTGATTAGCATAGACTTTCATGACTAGTGGATAAGTACAACAAAACCATGTCAGAAAATGCACCCCATTCCATTACAGAGACACTGTCACTGAAATATGTCTTAATGCTTCATATATACACATATCAATCATCCGATGTCAAGTGTGCCAGAACAGGTCCTCAAATCAGTCTCTATAATTTTCATGGTTACACAATAGACACACCAGAAAACCCTTTCCAAGTCTCACCCAGCAAATCCAGTATTGCAATATGTACATCCAGGTATCGTCCTGAGAGCAGCGGGGATTTTTCCTGTCCGCTGTAGTACTTTGCCATCGTGTCAAAGAGCAGCCTCTTCTGGCTGGCCGAACCTTCGGCCTGGCCGTCCTCTGAGGAGGTGTCGCCGCCCTGCTGGCGGAGCTGCTCCCCTGCAACCACGATCAGCTGGTCGGGGAAGAGCTCCAAGCAGTCTGCTGCTGCCGACAGCCACCCGTCCAGCCTGAGACAAGAGATGAGACAAGATGACACACAAAAATGTTATCTGTCATTATGTGGTATACAATTGATTAGGAGATGAAAATATTCAATGTTCAACATTCATCATTTTTAATGGCACTATCCTTGAAAATAAGTTAGTATAATCAAGACTGAAGTCACAACTGCCACACAGACAAAACCATAACTAATCAATCAATCACTCTCTAGTCATTACAGTTTTATATGTTGTTGGCAATAATGATGCGTTTGTTACTGTCAACGCAATTCCCCATCACCAATGTTCATCAATCAATGAGACTTTTGACTGAACACAGCTATTCATACTTTTAACACTACATACACTAACAACCTGAACCCACCTACCACCACAAATACATTGGAATTCTGTGGGAAACACTGCTGATTAACCAAGCTGCTCTCTCCCTTTGTCACCTTCTCAATGTAAACTAAAACACACACCCTAGGGTTTTTTCAATGTTATCTGCAAAGCTTATTGATAACATCTAATTTATTCTGTGTGTGTTTGTTTAATCATTCTGGTCCTATGTTTTATTAACATGCAAATAAACTTTCATGTGTCAACTGGAGCACTGACTGGGGCAGGTTGAGGGTGTTGGGCAGCTCTCTCTCCAGGCAGGTGTTGGAGATAACCAGGTCCTGGTGGTGAGTGGAGAGAGGGGCGCTGCAGGCCTGGGGCTGCACCCTGGGAGGGGAGGTCAGGATGCAGTCCAGCATGGGCAGCTCCACTATCTGCAGCAGCTGCAGCAGTGTCTGCTGCTTCCAGACCTCATCCACCACTGAGGAGACAGAGGGGGACAGAGAGGGACAGAGTAGAAAAGAGGAGGCAAGGAGATAAGGATAAGGAAGAGAAGAAAATCAAAGCAACAAGAGGACAGTAATGAAAATGATTGCAAATTATGATGTATTCAATTGGAAAGGCTAAATGAAAACAACTAAAACTATAACATTTTCTCAGAATCACAAAAAAGTCTTTATGCTTGCTTAAGGCAGAAACGTTTTTTAATCGAAAGAAAGAAACTGTGAGATAAATAAAGATGAATATGCATTTGTCTAATAACTAATGATGTAGCAACATTTGTCTATAAAATTAAATGTCCCTACAACCTCCTAGGAATGTCATAAACACCGTCGCTCCCATGTATAAAGGCACCCAGTGTGGTTGTATGGCCATTCGTTCATGATGCATTAGAAAATTGCCAAGTGCATTTTCTTTGGCTTAATGTTCGCGCAGCATAAAATATGTAAATATGCATATTAATAAATATTAATTGGCACCACAGAACAATAACAACTTGTGCTATACTAATCAATTCCTGAAAGACTCTTTCCATTTCTTGAGTGGATGTGTTTTCTGACATAGCCTATTTATGTACTTCAACCCAGATGATGGAAACACACCTAATTTCATTTCATTTTTTTTTTTACAATATTTCAACAGTTGTTTTGAAAGATGACATCAAACACTATCAATCATAGTGGCCGATATCGACACACTATCTCAGTCTTACCGGCCCTGGAGAGGAAGGCAGAAGAGGAGGGGGCTGTGGCCAGAGCCGGGGGCAGGGAGGGCCGCAGGTTGATGGTTCTCAGCAGCCTCTCCACCCTCCTGTCTGACGGTCCTACAGCGAGCGGATTGGAGATTGTCCTCAGCTCATTCAGCCTGGGGACAGAACATGAAGCAGGCATCATTATGGTGATCAATATACACTCAGGTCTGTGTAGGAAAGAGCTGTGGATGTGTGCGTTTCATTTAATCTGGCAGTTCCATACAGTCTGGAATAAGGCAGTGAAACACCACTAAAACACATCAAACGGTGGCAATTTCAAGTAAAGCCAACCTGGAGCCCTTCTTCCTCTTTGTCTCCTCTGGTGCCACGTTTTCTGTGTCACTACCGCAGTCCTTGGTGGCGGAGCTGGGCAAGGCTTTACAGTCCAGGAAACGGTAGAGGCTGCAGCTGCTATCCTCAAAGGTCACCTCCTTGTCCCGGCGAAACAGTTTCGTACCCACCGGCTCGAACACCTTGGCCTCCATCAGCGCCTGGCAGAGCCGCGTCGCTTTGAGGCGAGACACCTCACTGGCGCAAAACACCACGTTCTGCATCAAATAACTCAGGACGGCGTCCACGGCATCGGAGCCCGTGAAACAGTCGGCGTGAAGGCGCAGGTGCCTCCGACGCCGACGCACCTCCACCTGGGTTTGCAGGGCCTGGATGATGTTCCGCCATAGGTGGGTGGCACCGAAGGGCCCGGAGTATCCTAATAGGAGACAGGGAGAGAGAGGAAGTCAGAGGTCAATAGCTAGACTGTTATCATGGACCTCATTTTGCTGTCTAACATATCCAAAGAGAGGTCTTCAGTCGGTTCATGATTCAGTGAAGAATTAAGTTAACAGTTAGGCTAATCTCAGAGATTTCACTGAATTAATTTTCATCATATTCTCCATGGTATCAATAGTCTATACCAGGGTTCTCCACATTTTTTCATGTCAAGGGACCCACAGATTGATACACTTTAGACCGTATACCCCCATTTAATAAAAGGTTTTGTCTCTGGGACCCCCATGACGAGGTTTTTGTTGTCTGTCTCTACTGCAGGTTGAGAGAATGAAACCTCTGATCAATATGCATTCTCTCCCAGTGCAAAGTGAACAAAAATAATATTGAAATCAGCTCATTTCGCTGGAGACCCCATGGAACCACCTAAAGGACCCCTGGGAGTCCCTGTACTACAGTTTGGTCTACACTATAGACTGTTTATGTGTAGGGTGTTGGTGTTGACGCAAATTTTCAAGGACCCTGCAACACAGGGCGGGCTAACATTAGCGCTGTCAATGCTAAAACCCCAACGTCCTAGCATTTATTTACACTGCTTTGTTTTGTTTGTGTGGTTGAATTTAGATAAATGGGTGTATGTGCTGCACTTTATTGAATACAGATCACTTACCAGGCTGAATATTTTCACGAAAACTCCGCGTTTGGCTGTTCAACCGTCTGAACCGAGGAGTCAAATCAACCGCCATCACGAGCTCCCGTGTGACGTAACGCAAGAACTTCTTCTTCGGTGGAGAAGTTACTTGGATAGTAGGCTAACTAATGAAGCGCGCCATCTAGAGGAGAGATAAATAAAGGTTGAAAGCAATTCCTAACTACTATTCCCTCTTAAATGCATTCAAATCCATTCAAATTAATTTAAACTCCTATGGTTCTTGGGGAGGAGAACAGTGGAAACAGTGTAACTTGATGCCAGATATGTTTCACTGTAGCCTACTAAATTGTCCAGGACGCATTGCATACGAATCTATGTATTGTCCATATTGCATATAATCATATTTATGGAATCATATGCATCACATGGGGGGGGAAAAAGGTGTTCCTATAATTACTGAATTTGCCTATTCTTTATTGTACCATATTCATCTGTACTGTGCCTTATTTTGTCCTGTGCTCTTGTAATGCTTTGGCAACTCTGACTAGGTTCATGCACATCTGAATCTTTCTCTGAATCTGAATCTCAGTCTGAGTCTGATACAGAGAGAGACAGAGAGAGACTTTGCACAAAAAAGGCTTCTATTTTTTCCTGTTAAGCGGCTTATATCACCAAAAATTTTTGATGAATGTTCATGTTTTCCTTAATTTACCTGTTGTTTTTTTGTTGATGCCCTTCTGTTCTTGCTTTCTATTTGCTGCATGATTTTGTTTTTGCTTTTGTTGAAGTGAGTTCGCTTGGACTAAATAATTAAAATGTGTGTCTGCATTGTCTATGTCATGCAAAATATTATCCCATTATGCATAACATAGACAATGCATAATGAGATAGCATTTTGCATGACATAGACAATGCCATGCCCTACAAAATATTATCCCATTATGTCTTTTTTATCAAACCAAACAAAACCTGAACCTGATCTGATAGGGAATGAATAGGACTGAATAGGAGTGCTGGTCTAAGACTAGTTCACCTCATTCGTATCAAGTCAGGTGACGTGGTCAGGTCCTATCAACTCTCTTATGCATGCTGGACTTCAAAGAACGTGTTTGGTTGTCAGTGTGCCTTTTACTGAGAGGATCTGAACTATCTGATAAAACTTTCTACATCAAGGTGAGATTTTTCTCAAGGTTTCTTATTGCAATATTGGTAATGCCGTCATAGATCAGTTCATGACTATTTGTTATGGCTAATGTTGAACTGAAAAGATGTTTTATCATGTCATAAATGTAGTTTTACAGAAAATAATGACATCACCCTTTAATTTAAAATACTGAGTAGTCCTTCTACTTTGACATGCAATGTTTCCATTGCTATTTCAGGCCGATGAAAGATTTTTAACATCTTTTGTCTCTTGTAGCTATTATTTCCCTTTGGGTCTCTCTGCACCCAGTGTTTCTGAAAAGTGCAAACATAGAATACAAATATTTTGTATTATAATTAGCAAGGAATTTCTTGCCAATTATTAAGAAACCAAAACTAAAGGGTGGAAAAAGAGATTTTTTAACACACCTGGTTCTAGCAGCTATTTAAGTTGTAATGACCTGTGTTTCAAATGTAGCCCTACAGCTCACCACTTGCTTGCACACACATTTTATATCACTCTGTATTTGCTCACACAATCTCTGATAGCACCAAGCTATGGTGTACTGTTCATGCACAGAGCTAGAAGGAACACCATGTCACCAGTTGCTGAGTTGAACGGCTCTCTCCGGTCTATTCTCACCACTGTAGTATAGCATACAGTCTGAATCAGCACCATTCTCAAATCAGATGTTCTGTTTGGAGTCAATGGCTCTGTTCTCTCTCCAGGGGTAAGCCATGTCTTCTTCAGCCTTCCAGTGGAGCCAGCTGCGTCACTTTGTCTTCAGCAGCCTCATACTGATGTGTTCTCTGGGTCTTTTCATCATGTACTACAAACCTGACATCAACTTCCCCACTTTTGGCATTTACATGTTCCCTCAAAAGGAGGCAGATGGTCCTCCCTGCCCTGCAGTTAAGTGTGCAGAGGCAGACCAGGCCCAGGTCTCAACACCAAACTGTTCCTCAGAGCAGCACATGAATCCACACTACAATCACACCCAGGAGGTCCAGGCTGCAGGTGGGGATGCAGAGCCTGACACTATTGTTTTGATCTGGATGTGGCCGTTTGGCCAAAGCTATGATCTCAACTGCAGTGCGTTCAGTATCACAGGATGTCACTTGACAGATGACAAGGCTGCTTACAGCAAGGCCCACGGTGTCCTCTTCCATCACAGCGACATCCGTGGACAGGCCGACCTGCCGCAGGAGCCCCGTCCCTGGTTCCAGAAATGGGTGTGGTTTAATATGGAGTCGCCTGCTAACTCACCTCAAATCCCTGAGCTCAATCATTTGTTCAACTTGACATGCAATTATCGCCTCGATTCAAATATCCCAGTGCCTTATGGGTCATTGGTTCCAGTGACTCATGAGGATAAGAGTTTCAAACTGCCGGCAAAGGACAAATTGGTCTGCTGGATTGTGAGCCACTGGAACCCAAGGCACAAGAGAGTGGAGTTCTACAATGAGCTGAAAAAGCATGTAAAGATAGAGGCTTATGGAAATGCCTTTGACCGACATTTAAATGACCAAGAGTATGCAAAAATAATGCCTAGTTGTAAATTTTATCTCTCCTTTGAAAACTCTATCTACAAGGACTACATCACAGAGAAGTTATACATGCCCATGATGATGGGGACTGTGCCAGTAGTTCTGGGCACTGACAGACAAAACTACGAGGATCGTGTCCCAGGAGACTCTTTCATCCACGTGGATGACTTTGCCACGCCGAAGGAGCTGGCGGAGAGGCTGCATCACCTCAACCACAATCATACCGAGTACATGAGGTACTTTAACTGGAGAGACAAATACAAGGTCAAGACATCAGTGTTTGGCCTTGAACATGCATGCTCAACATGTAATTACTTACAAAAACACAGAGGCTACCAAGCTTTTCATGGTTTCAACAATTGGTACTGGGGTTAACTTCCTAGTTATATAAAGCACATCAGCAATAATGGCAGTCTCCAGAAGAGGAAACACATTTTGGAACTGAGGGTTCTCTCTTTTTTTTTCTTTTTTTTTTAAAGTAACTTTGTTGTTATTGTTATGAAAGATGTCTTCACTGATCACTTAAATGGTGATGTGTTCATCTTTGTTTCATTCACATGCTGAACAAAATGAGCCAATTGCTTTAGCATGTAGTTGGTTTGATTTTACTGTAGACAAAGAAGTAAGGATAATATTGTTAATAACACAGTGCAATTTTGTTAAAAACAATTAATTATATATTTTTTTAATGAAGATGCTGTTATTATTATTGTTGTCGTTGTTCTTGTTCTTCTTCTTCTAAGAAGAAGAACAAGAAAAACCTGAAACCCCAACGAAGATGAAGAGGCTATGGAAAACGCCCCCTGTCGGCTCAACTGTCACAATGCCCAAACGAAAAATCACTGTAATATTCCTATAAGGACTTATAGCCTGTTTGTGATACTCAATAATGAATATATAGTAACCTTATTGTATTTTGTTTTATCACCTATGCTAATACTAGTAGTTTCACCTATAGTTGATGCATATTTTAAAGGTTGTATCCTTCCAAAGTTATTATATGAATATAGTTGTTTTCATAATGGGCACAATAGGGAAAATGTGGTACTGTTATGATATTTTCAATGTGGTGTAACTACATTAAATTATTACTTTTCTGTTGTCCATTAAATAACTCAGGAAACGAAGTCTTCGCTGCTGTAAAGCCCTCAGGTCGGAAATCGTGAAAGGCACGCGCCACGCGCACGCACACACACGCACACACACACACACACACACACACACACACACACAAACTGAGGTCACATCCGTAAACAAAGACGTCCCACGTGAAGTGGAGCGGAGCAAACCATTTCAGATAAGTGCGGTGTGATGTGGTATTCTGTACTGTATTGCACGACCCAAACACAAGATATGGTTTTTAGTTTATGTGTAGCAAGTTTTTAAATAATATTAGTTTTACAAAATAGAATAATTAAATGGAGCACTCTAGTTAAAAATATCCGATTTGCTCTTGCCTGGTCGTTGAACGCCCCTACGTGTGGGATGATTTGTCCCGTTCGCCCTCGGAGCCAGCTGGGGGAACGAAGGACCTTTAAACGAAGAGAAGCACTGAACAGGACGTCGACGACTTCCCCTCACAATTGAGCTATTTTTGGTGTCAGTCTCCCTTAACGGAGACTTGGATGAGGTAAAAGTCGCTTTTGAGCAGCACCTTTTACTCTAATTATGATTTAAAGTCAGTCGGTAGGCTTTAGCAAGGTAACTTTGACGTTAGTTTGGCTGAAAGTCAACCCAGCTCGCCTTGTTGTGGAGCGGAAACTTGACTTGACTCGTCGAAGGT
This sequence comes from Centroberyx affinis, assembly GCF_046629955.1. NCBI lineage: Eukaryota > Metazoa > Chordata > Actinopteri > Beryciformes > Berycidae > Centroberyx > Centroberyx affinis. The sequence goes on from NW_027279120.1 coordinate 55,308, forward strand.
TCTAGCTAGTAAACGTTAACGCTAATGTTAAAAAATAGTTTTCAATTTGCTCCATCGAATTAACGCAAATTCGTGATTTATATTCGACTGTTCAAATATTGTCAACCAATTGTAGAGATTGTAATGTAAACGTTGCCATATCATAAACAAACATTACATTGACAGTTAAAACAATTAATCTGTATACTACTGCATCTGCATTATGCATTTAGTTGTAATGCACTTCTTTCTTGGATTGGTTCAAGCATGGAGGCTGTTGTTTTGGTTCTGTAGCTCAGATCACGTGTACCCATCACTGACGCGTGTGTGGATATGTTTTTTTTATCCATGTGCACAGCAATGTAACCAAGGATTTTCCTTGTAGGGGTGAGCGATAGGGGTCTGCAGCCAATAAGGAGAGTCCCTATGTAGCTAGACCAGCCTCCTGAGCCACTTCTTTGTTTACATTATTTTGATTGCAGGGACTGATAATATAATCATTGGTCCTTATTCCAGATGCCAAATTGTATTACAGTTCTATACATAATGCAAAAAGAAAGCAGCGTTAGGCATATTGCAAAAGCCAAGGCTTTGGTACAAGATTCTGCAGGAGTTCTTGTAACAATTTTCTATATCAGAGCTGGAAAAATACATTTCATCGGCACATCAGAACATGTTTAGAATCCAAATATTGGCTAAAAAATGTATTTGTTAATGTAGATAACATTCAAAAAATATTTTGTCTGGCCAAAGTATATTTAGCATTTCATAAGATATGTTGTTAACAATGCACATCTCTAAATATTCACATATGTCAAATGTTTATTTTTCTTTTCATTTTTTTGCAGTATAGATCTGGTGTAGCCTAATGGTATGTTGCATTGCATGCTGCCTGATATTCAAACTGCTTAAAGAGGTCTTCTCATAACGAAGCAGCAGATGACAAAGTAGACCTAATCCTTAATCAGTCCTCTGGACTGCACTGGACCCTTCACTTAAGATAATCTGTGAAAATTGGCCTGCTGCTTCGCTGTGACCTAGCTATCAAGTCTGGCGGATGATGTAATGAATAGGCTTCGGCCGCAGCAGGGGGGCATGTAGGCTATAGAGGGAAGTCACAGACACCCTCACCCCCTCGTGCTATCTTTAAACCAAAAGAGCAGCAAGGGAGTGTGCATTCATTTCTGGCAGGAGATAACTGAGACCAGGAACAGGAACACCCAAGGGTCACCCTGCCTGCATGGTGTGGGTCAGATGATAGAGAGGCAGAAGCCTGCTGCATTGTAGGCCTTAAAGGGGCAAAACTTTGGGAATTAATTACAATAATCAAGCTATTTTTTAGTGTTGTTATTTATCCAAGTGTGGTGATCTGTTTATTGTTTGTAAGCAAATGAATCCATGAACCCACACTGCTGTGCATTTCCTTATTCAGACATACCAGCCCAAATATCACTCATTACCCCTCTAACTTGACACCGTTCATGACAGATGTTTGGGTTTTCACACAGCAGAATAGGCTGTTGTAACTGAATTTACTCAGCTGGGCTATTGCCCCTTGTTTTCTCACTTTTCCTGATGGCATTACCTTTGTGAGGAAGAGACAACACATGTGACATGGCAGTGAGGTGTAACTGGATCTGTTTGACTGTTGAGAAACCCACTGTTGTCCCATGTTGCCCTGGAGACACATTTGATCTTGCCAGGCCAGAACACAGTGTCCTTTTTTTCCTCGAGGAATACAGGCTTTTGTTTAAACCTAGTTATGGAAATGGGCTTTTTTGTGTCGTGGATTTGCATAACATTGTTGACTGCATTGCAATAAGCACACATTGAGTGGTCAAGAGTTCCTTCCAGTATGTTACCATAGCTCCTTCCAGAGTTTTAAAAGGTGTTGATGCTTGGAGCTGTGAAACAGGGCAACTGTCTCTCCGTTTCCTTGACGACTGGCCCACCAGCTGTTTTATTGAGTGTGTTTGGTGTTTTTCCTCCACTCTGTTATCTCCCCTAGCAACAAAAATCATTGCAAAGTGAAAAATTAATGCTCTCCCTGTCACTCTCTCAGACTCACACACACGCTTACACACGGATAGAGCTAACATCTCAGTGAACCCTTGAATTTTGATCAGCAATTCTCAGAAAAAACTAGTCAGAGGTCTTACTCTTGTTGCGATTCCTGTTGGAGCAGCCAAATACCGGCCTAGACAACAGCGTCCAACAAAAAGAATGCTAAACTTGTTTTAGAAAGTAAAATTAGAAACCACACTTGTTTGCTGTGAAAGTAGCCAAATGCCTTTTACTCATTAGCATGAGAGTTGTTGAAGAAGTTCAGTAATAGAAACGGACAGGAATTCTGTAGCCTAATTAGCCAAGTTAGTGGTTCAATGAGCTAAAGTGTTACAACCAACTTCTCATCTGCAGCTCTAGCCCAAGATGCCTCTAAATGACGAGCGACCCGCCTCCACATCCAGTGGCGAGGACCAAGGAAGTGATGTGGAATCATCATCGGAGCGCTGTGACAGCATGACATCGTCCAGCGACCTGGACTGCTCCCGTGAGAGCTTCACTAGCGACTGCTCCAGCAAGCACAGCACGCCCTCCTGTGAGTTTACCCCCTCAACCTGTTTTCTCCTTACTGCGTAACCTCACTCCACAGCTTTTGGCTCATTGTTTTCTTTTTAGTGTCAGTCTTTTTTCCTATCCCGGAGCTCTGCCTGTGTTTATGGTGTTACCCAGAAGTTGTTTTACTGATGCCTTTGCTGTTCAATGTGATCCTTGCTACAGGGGCTTTGCTCCCATACAATTGTGAAATTCCACAAGATTTGGCACGTAGGCCATACAGACTCTGAAAAATAATATGCTGGTACCATTTTTCTTAGTATCACTAATGTTTTTAAGACGTCCAAAGATGCCAAAAAGCTTCCAAGTTTTTACTACCAGCCCAGGACCTTTTTCGTTGAGAAAATCAATTGAGTGTGAGCCTACTTTTTCTAAAGAAAAACAGCATGTACAAATGTGAAACAGAAAAATAATTTATTTAAATGTATGGTGAGGTATGCTTTCATTCAATAAAGAAAGGTATTGAAAAAGTATAATTTTAGAATAGGTATTGGAGCCTGTATTGGCATTGGAAAAATTTCCAAGCATAACCAGCCCCATCGCTGTCATCATCATCATGCAAACAATCCATTCTACTCCTCCACGTTTTTGTTTGAGCTCTTCTTAATCTGCTGACAACGCTTGCTCAATGTTTGTTCCCCACAGCCAGCCCACCCAAAACCTTAACTCTGGACGAGGTCATGCACTCTGCCCGGGACCTGTCCAATCTCAGCCTGGCCCATGAGATCATTGTCGACCGCAACTTCCATCTGGAGCCAGTCAATCTACCTCAGGACAGGTACAGGGGCCACACAGAAACCATCTTACATCTCCAGAGCCAGAAAACTTAATGTTAGGCAAAGACCAGACAGGATATATGATTTTTTTTTCACTTTTTCAAAAGAAGAAGAAAGGTAGCATATGTGGTAGGTTTGGTTAAACTAGTGATTGATTATGCAAATATGGAAAAAAGACATTGGGCTTTTCCATTGCTGTTACTATAGCTATGATGAAGCTAGAGGTGAAATCATTTTTTTCTCAAAATAAGTTATGCTAAAAGTTAAGTTCCCAGATCTAACAAACAAACAAAAGTGACATACTTAGTAACTCATAATATTATGAGCTAGTGAGGCATGACCTCTGATTAAATATACCTCTTTGGAAAGAAATAAGAAGAGGCAAGAGAAGAATTCAGTAGGAGGGAGTGAGGAGAGGGACAGCACCAGATAAGGCAGACAGCCCACTATAATTTATCACTGTACAGTGTCCTCCAGAATTATTAGCACCCTCAATTAATATGAGCAAAAAATGCAGAATAAAATTCACATTATTGTTTATCAAATGTTTTTTTATGCTCAGCAGAGAATATTATAGAATTTTATTGTGATACCATTACTCGGAGGAAAAAAAACAAACTTTTTTTTAAAATTCTGATGATGATGTTTGTCATGATTATTGGCATCTCTGCATCTAGTACTTTGTGCACCTTCCCTTTGCCAAGATAACAGTGAGAACATACTGCCTCTTGGCTGAGCCTCACATGTTCTGAAATCCTGACAACACCTCTATCCTGGCTGGACAAAGTCTGAGATGCACAAATAAGACAAAAAGACAACATCCACCATTTTTTCTTTTTCAGTCTATGGAAGGCAGTTAGAGAAAATGTGCACAAGGCCTTCTGGGATATCCTGGAGTCTGAACTGAACGACGACCCGCCTGAGTATCAGCAAGCCATCAGACTACTGCAGGAGATCAGAGAGGTCAGCTCACGTCATCTGCTCTTTACAGCTCTATTGGATCATTGCAAACAAAAATCAGCCATGCTTCTAATACATTGAATTCACAAAATAGTAGGGACATCTTTCTGATATTGAGTTGCAGCCCCTTTTGCATAACCCACATCTCAATTGTCTCAAAGCTTAAAAATCCTTCTCTAACTCATCTGCTTCACTTGATCTACAAAGATAACACTTATTCTTTTTCTTAATTGGATAGATCTTACTGTCATTCCTTAATCCGGGTGCCAATCGGATGCGGACCCAAATCATGGAGGTGCTGGACATGGACCTGATTCGCCAGCAGGCTGACAATGATGCTGTGGACATCCAGGGGCTCGCCATTTACATCATAAACACCATGGGCAAGATGTGTGCGCCAACTAGGGATGAGGAAGTCAAGAAGCTCCGGGAGAGCACAGACAACATAGTGGCACTGTTCAAGTAAGCCAGGAGGGCTAGTCATCTGATTGTCTTACACAAGTGACCTAGGACTTGTACACACTTGTACATTAACAGGGGAAGTGAAATTGTTGCACTGAGAACGTGCAATGACAACAATTCCAAACTTATGTCAGAGGGAGTAAATTACTGTTACGAGTTTTCTTACCTGTATCATCAAACCACGCTTACATTTCAGGAAAAGTGTGAGAAGCGTTCATCTCAGTTAACAGTGAGGGAAGATTCATATAGATAGCAGCTCAGTTTGTTGAGGTGGTTGCATCATTAATGGCAGCACCATGAACACGCTGATGATGAGTGGTCTATGGTTTTTGCACCTTGTGAATGTTTACAGTTTTTATACATTTATTTGCAAAGTCCTCTTAATATGTTTCCATTGTGTAAGTGTGTCCTTATTGGGGGATGGGGAGAAAGGAAGTCAGTCACAGTGGCTTGGTTATATCTGCACACTAGGGAGATCTTCCGTGTGCTGGACCTGATGAAGATGGACATGGTAAACCTCACCATCGATAATCTGAGGCCTGCGCTGCAGAAGCAGTGTGTTGAATATGAGAGGGCCAAGTTCCAGAGCATCCTGGACAAGACACCCAGTGAGTCACCCTTCTCTCTCTAGCTGTCAATAATGTCTAAATGTAAGAATATAATGTTTTGCATAAGAATATGCTGTTTTTACGCTGTTGGATATTCTATCAAAGTGAAATATTCACAAACTGACTGATGATGAAGGGTTACTGCTGCTGGAGACAAAAATCATCACTTGAATTGAATTCCAGTTGATGGAAAGAACAAATAATTTTAGGGCCATTCTGTTGATTGTCAGGAAGAGTGTTAAGAACAAACCACATGTGACCATTATGATGTTGATAAACGTCCTCAGGAGCTTTGGACCACACCACCTCCTGGATCAAGGCATCACTGGAGGAGCTGCTGTCAGCCTCGAACCCCACAGACCAGACCACCGGCCAGAGGAAGGAGCAGCGAGCGCTGCCTGGGCCCTTCCTGGTCATCAACACTGCCTTCCTCCACATCCTCACCTGGGACTACAATAAGAGCCCACTGCCTGAGGTGTGTTGAGAGAGATTGATTTCATTACCTGTGTATTTTTGTGCTCATTATTTGTGGGTGGCTCAGTGGTTAGTACTGTCGTACATACCTTAACAATGAAATGTAACACCAAAGTCTCTAAAATGATAGATCAATCCTGTCAGAAAATTGCAGACAAATGCATAAGTAGGCTATTTAAAATTGCGTCTATAGCCCATATTGATTATTATTATATATTGCATCATTGTAGTTAATATAAGTAGGCTATTTAATTATTTTCATTGTGGAAACTTTATCTTTCAAACACCAAAGGATCTTGGTGTTCTCTTCTAAAAGCTTGTCTAGTTATAAATAGCACCTTGGTCTATTGGCACCTCTCTAAGGAAAGGAGCCATTTCTGGATATGAGTTCATGGATGGAGTAAGTTTAAAAAGGCATGGTCATAATCCAGTTAACTCTGATCAAGCCTGCGTTTTTGCTGGTTTGGGGTTTAAGGAGCTGCTGCGCTGGTAGCAAGTTAGACTCAATTTTAATCTTGCAACAAGCCCAGGTTTATGTCAAATTGTTAACAAATGTAACCAGCTAACACAGTTATCCAAGGAACGGGGCAGAAACACTCTGTAAGCTGTAGTGGAGCACTAACACATCCTGGCTGCCTATGCCCAAATCTCTCACACCTAATCACAGTTTGGTTTGTATTCACATGCATAGTAGCTGAGAGAGTACTGAGCTTTCAGTCACAGCAAATCACAAGGTTCTTCATTTTCAAAAGCATTTTGTAGCATTCAATCCCCTATTCCTCATTCTAAGAAAAAATCTTATAATGACCCTCTATTAACATGGTGTCAGAGCAGACTCGCTTTTAAAACACATAGAAATCTCCAGCTGTTGTCAGTTGTATTGGCACTAATCTTTTTTTGGGTCCCCTCTAGACCCTCATGACAGATGAGCAGCGCCTACGGGAGATCCAGTGGCAGCTCCAGCAGTGTCAGGCAGTGAACGAGGTGCTGCTCATTGTCTACAGCGCCATCGGAGGACCCATCCAGGGCCTTCCCTCCCTGTCTGACCGTCTGAAGAGGATGACCAGTGTGCTGCTGGAAGGGATGCACAGCCAGTCAGTCCACTTTTTTTTTTACCCTTAAGTCCACATATCATATAATGTCAGGTGTAAATTCAACTGCAGCATATCTAGACATGATCCGATCACGAGACGCATGTTAATACCAGGTGAAAAGCGGGCCATGCACACACACACACACACACAGGCTTATTACAGGCTATACAAAGCTATACAAGTTATGCGATGTATTTATATGCACATTGAACAACCAGAACACACAACCTGAAGCGGGAGCTCAACCCAGAACTCTCCTCTCCTCTCTGAATTACCTGTAGGGACTTTAACCTGGAAGAGGCACTAGAGGACGCCAGCGCTCAGATCTGCTGTGAGCTCAACAAGTCTCTGACGGAGAGGAACTACCCCGCACTGACACCGGCGCTGCAGGCCACACTCACAGGCCAGATCTGCAGCATCGCCCAGAGGGACGATCCCATCCGCACTCTCGTCGGTAAGACGCTCACCTGTCCTCCATCACACTGCAGTTTTTTGTTTTTTGAAGAAGAGTATGCATTGGTGTGAGTGTGAAGTTGTGAGTCTCAAGAGCAGAATACCCTAAAGTTGTTTTTACTCAAACATATAGTGCGAGATAAACAAGCATTGAGGTGTTAAGGAAGTCAGCAAGTGTATCCTGCTTGGCATATTCTGACCAGTTATCTTCCCCTTTCTCTCTCTGTTGATTTCTCCACAGAGGAACGTGTACAGCAGTACTTCATGGCACTCATCTTCGATCCCAAGCCCCAGGCCAAACTTGAACAGGTACCTGCTGGCCTGACTGCCATTAAGCCTGAGCTGGCATCTCTGGGAGCGAAATACATCTCCCTGGTCAACTACAACAAGAGTGTGTACGGACCTTTCTACGCAGACATCCTCAGGAAGTTAATGTTCAGCAGCGCTCCGCCCGCACCAAGCCCTCCTCAGGACTCCGCTCAGGACTCTGTCACCTCCCAATAAAACTTCACTTTGGGTCGTTCGGAGTCTTTATGCTACTAGACATAGCTGAAGTTAAGGAGGCACTAAATTCGCTAGGCAGCTTCCCTCAGACAGTGTACTGTGATGGTCGCAGTTTTCCCCTACATATACGTGTTGTAGTTTTCACCACTGCATTTGTTGTGAGAGCGTTGGGGGTGCTGCCGTCAAAGCCACGCATCAGGCAAAACATCACAGTTACACCATACGTTCAAGATTGAATGTGACCTGCCTCATTTGTGGTAGAAGCTTTATAACACCTTAGTGAGACTCCCATGAACATTCACAGCTTAAAAGCTGAACGCCAGCGTTAGGGTGAAGACTCTCCTCTTCTAGTAAAACCTTTTTGTCACCCCCTGCATTGTGAATCTGTGTTTGCATTGAAGGGAGCAGTCAAACTCCGCACTCCTGTTATTTTGGAGGCTGTTCATGGAGGACAAAGGGCTGAACCTTAATTAAAATGCTACTGTTATCGAGAAAATGTATATGCCTATTTCAGAAGCTTTATGAAGCAGAGAGGAAGAAAATGCAAGCCTATATATTTATATAGACAAGTAGCATAGTAGCAATTCACATGCTTTACATATACAGTATAAGTTATTTATCACTATTAAATGTTAAAGTTAAGGGAATCAGAACATAGACAAGGAACTAAAGTGTAATTGCCATTAGCCCAAGCATTGAAGTGCCACCTTTCGAAGATGTTAATGCCAGCGATAGCCCAAATCCCATAGTATTATGTCTTGTGATTGCTCTCCCTTTAACTGTTTTGATGGCCAGGGAACTAAACATTATGTAAGTTTAATTCATTTTTCAAAATAGTTTTTAATCCACTGATATTATTGACCAGAAAAAAATGCAAATACCCGTTCTGAAAAATAACTGTTGTCTGCATGATTAGTTTTGTGTTGGTTGTTTATTGTTTTGGTTGTTACTTCTTGAGTAATTTGTTTGTTTTTTTGAATGTTGTATACTATAACCTATTCCCTACCAGTGGAATAGATCTTATATTGTTTTAGTTGCTGTCTTCATTACCTTTTGAGGTACTGTATTTGTCATTGTATTGCTATGCTGTCCCAACGTCGACTGTCACAACCTATAAGGAAAAGAAAGGTGCTGAACTCGAAAAGCTGTTGTGTCCAAAATTTTTTATGGACCCAAAGATGCACAAAGAAAAGCATTTATATTGTTTGACAAAAGTTTACATGAATATGTGGGAAATAGTTGTTCTTTTCCTCTGTAACACAGTTAATACAATAAAATGTCCAAAAAAAACAATGAGCATGTCTCATTTTTATTGAATGACAAGCTGTATAAAATCTCTGGATCGTTCCATGATTGATTTTCTGTTAAAAAGATTTGAGATGCTCTGAAAAAAATCTGTGCAGTCAAAACATGGCAGGCTTCAATTGTTGACTCATGGATACTTGATGTCTGTTGGTTTGTCAGTCCTCATGTAGATGTGTAACAGAACCTGGTCTCTGACATGGAACACAACACATCCACCAGTCAGGGAGTGGCATTTATAACAGCAAATATTTGGGGTTGTAACGTCTCAACTACTCTCCTTCACCTACCTTTACCTACATTCTGGCTTTGACAGTACTAGATCTGCACCCAGGTCTGGTACTGGTGCCTTCATGTATTTATTCCAAGAGGAAACAGGAGATTTTGGCTGCATCTCTCCCAGTGTCTTGATGCCTTTGAGTGCTGTCAGAAATATTGGGTTTGAAATCAAAGATTTGGGAGTCTTCATGCATTTGAACTAGTTTGAAGCTGTTAACATGCCATGATTGACGTTTTCTGTAGCCTTTGGTTGCTCCTGCTCAGCTTTTTCATACTTAACACACACATGCTTTTAGTGAGAGGTACATTTGACTTGTGTGTTTTACAGCAAACCAAACACTTCGATGTCAAATACAAATAAAACATTTAGCAAGTAGTCGTATCCTGCCATGGAATTTCAAGAGCTGGGATTGCAAAATGACTTATATGAAATATAATCGTTAATTTTGTTTGTTTAATTTGAAATAAATATCCAATTCCGTGTACTTGACTATTTCCTTGTTGACATAAGAAAAAAACTGACGTGAAAGGTATTTTCAAGTAAGAAGCTCGTACCCCTTTCCTATATAGACATGAATGCAGCATAATTTTCGACCAAAAACACTTGAATACTCGGAACTAGGAGCATACGAGCAGTACTTGAAGGCATCTGTCTGAAGGAATGCGTTTCCAAGCAACGCGTCGCCGTTGGAGGGATCGGGGCTGCAATCTCATGAAAGTCATAATAGTTTCTGGATATGTTCTACGAAAGGCACGTTTTATTCATTTTTTATATGCAAGGTTTGCTTCAATAATGTTACTGTTTAAGTCAAGTGTTTCATATAGCTTATCACTTACCGGAATAGCTAATGTAAGAAACCTAGCTTAAGTTGAAGTTGACAACACTGCAGTGAAAGTGTAAAAACACTCCGAGCAACTTTAGAGCTTGTGTGTGCTCATTGCCATATAGGTGAGTGAAAGGTGGGCTTCCCAGAATGATAGTGGGTGGCCAGTCGTCCCGGCTGGCTGAAGGCCAGAGGAGCCTAGCAGAGGATCAGGACCAGCTCCTGTCCCAGTCCCATTTGGTGGCCTGCAGTCAAGATATCCACCACCACACATACCATGATGTCCTTAATCTCCTCAGCTTCCACCAACAGCCCAGCAGCATCCCAGAGAAGACAGGTACAACCTTTCTGTTACTTACTGAAAAGAGACTCCCACAGACTTAGATCAATGCAGATCTTGAACTTGAACAATGTAAATTTCTTTCATGTGTATCTGAGTGCTAGTCTGCCTTAAAATCCCATTTTAGCCCAAAATAAAAACAGTGCTGTTTGAGATTTTACACCCAAATAAGCTTTTAATAGTAATGCTGAGTTCTGAACCAGAAAATTTCCAGCCATTAGGCCAGTGTGAAAAAACACTTAATCTAAATTATTCTGTTCTATTCTATGCTATTTGCCAGCAGCGGAGAGCCAGATGGAGCGTCCTGTGGCTGAAAGGCTCATCACCTTCCCAGCTTCCCTGGCTGACTTCTGTCAGCAGCTCCAACACAGGATCAGGGAGCAGTCAGCCATACACAGCACAGCAGCCGAGGACGAACGAGTGCTGGTGGGTCTCTCTCTCTCTCTCTCTCTCTCTCAAACACACACACTCTTCATCCCCCTCTTGTTTGCCCCCCCCCCCCCAGTCATCAGTGCTGACCTCGGAGCTGGGTCTAATCTGGCAGGCCCTGCGGGAGAAAAGGCCTGACCCGACGCTGACCCCGGCTGAGAACCGGGAGCTGCGGAGCCGGATGGCGGGTGAGGTGCTGCGGCTCTGCCAGCAGCTCTACCTCAGCTACCTCCCCCTGCTGGACACGCTGCGCCGGCGCGCCGTGTTCTCCCAAGAGGTCAACCGCAGCCGGCTGGGGGCCCGGCTGGCCCGGGACTGCACCAGCCAGTGAGTGGAGGGGATCCTGGTCTGTCCTTACACTCAACAGGACTGACTTGGTTAAATAAAGGGGAGGTGGTGTTTCAGGGTTTGATGGAATTTCAAGTTTTTTGCCAATTTATTTCTATTTGAGAGTCCCTGTTTTCCAACCTTTTCCTGATTTTGTGTTTCCCTGACCACATCCCTGAAACATGTTTAGATGAAGTGTGTGTGCGTGCGCGTGCGTGTGTGTGTGTGAGCAGTGTCAAGCCAGCCAGAATAGAAAATAGGACATCCAGTCAAATTTTCCAAATAAACCCTCATTGGTGATCATACTGCATGTTGCAATTTTTTTTGAGTAATACAAAGAACCAAAGTGAAAATAAGGAATACATTTAAGGAGGAACCTGAAGCTATAGAAGACGCAAATAGCCTTTACACTGCACATATTCATAGCCATATAGGCCTCTTTAAGATTTCATATACGTATATAGGGCTGCCAAAAATTAACCAAAAAAGAGTCAGAAAAACCCATGTGCATGGGAAGCTTTGCTATTTTAAGTTAAAGACTGAAAAAGATTTCTATCAACACAAAATCAATTCATCACTCGCTGCTCACTCTGAAACACTTAATTTCTGTTTTGCAATCTGGCCCTGAGAATGAAATATTTTCTTTTCCTCCTTTCAGGTTGAACATTCATTCTATCCGACGCACCATAGCGGCGAGGATCAAGGCCAGGCGGAGGACGGAGTTGAAAGCAGAGTGGTGCAGTGAGGTGAACAGCCTGAAAGGGGAAGTTACTCTGCAGACCAAGGCTCTGAACAGGAAGACTGACAGCCCCAACACCACTCTAGACAGAGCAATACAAGAGGTAGAGAGAACAGAAATATATACAGGTCTAGAGAATATAGACCTGTATATATACTGTATACCTGAATGTAACAGTAGAAGACTGTGGTTGTACTGGGCAGCTTGTTGGTATCATTGTGTCATCATCATCATATCATTGTGTGACGAACAAAACATTTGGGTCCTCTGTAACTTGGCAAAATTCACTCAAGTGTTTGTAGCATTTTATGCTGCATTATCCCCTCTCTCTCTTGTCTTTCCTGCCTGGTTGGTCTTCCTCAGATGACAGAGAGTATGGGGGAGTTGGACCTGGAGCGAGTCTATCACCTGATGCCTTGCCAGCTATACAGCATACCCAGCGATGTAGAGACACAAACACACTGTAAGGGAACAGAGAAGATAGTGACAAATATATGCTCTTTTACTTACTTTTCTTTTTCTTCTTTCTCTTTGCCTCCTTCTCTCGGTCTCCCTCGCTCTTTGAAATGATCGATAGGTAGATTGTTGAAGACACCATCTTGTGTGTGTTTGTGTGTGTGTGTGTGTGTGTGTGTGTGTGTGTGTGTGTGTGCTCTTAGATGCACAGCATGTCGCCTCACCCACAAGAATTTCATCCAGATCAGACAAGGATTTGCAGATTTGGCACCGACACTACAGTAGACTGAAGGTATCATAGGATAATTCATCTATCACACACAAGTCAGTATGGCAAGGTTAAGAAGTTTGAATGCAGCTGTTTTTTTTTCCTGTAAGGGTTGTAATTCCATGCCGGACCTGCAGAGGGAGACTCTCATGCATGAACTGGAGACGGAGCCTCTGCCACCCAAACGGCCGTCTCCTGTGGTGCTGCTTCGCCACACTGAGTCTGACTCCACCCACGACACACCTCTAGACCCTGCTGAAGACCTGCACAGGTCTGAGTGTGAATGATTGATTCATTGATGATTGATTGATTTTATTTTATGTCATAAACTCAAGGCACCCAACTCACAGACACATCCACACATCATGTTGCCATATGTATAACAAACATATTCATAAAAAAATTCAGTATTTCACAAAGTACATTTCTGTTTTTCCCAGGCTTTACAGATCAAATTTGCCTCATAGAATGCGTGTTTTCTGTCATAATTGTCTAACCAAAAGAAACAGAGAGCAGAGATAGAAGTGATTTTCTCACATAATTCTAGCTTATCATACAGTATAATGCGATGTAAAGACAATAGACAAGTGTGTGTGTGTGTGTGTGTGTGTGTGTGTGTGTGTGTTTAGGTTAGTTCAGGACAGACTGCTTGAGGCAGTGATCGACCCTGAGGCAGATTCTGATCCGCTGCTCAGTGCCATGTCCTGGAATGCCTCCTCCAACCTGCAGCGGCTCCAAGAGAGGCTGCAGGTAGACACACACACACACACACACACACACACACACACACACACACACACACACATACACACACACACACAATGGATAGACCTTAAAAGTGTGGTCTGCAGACACACATACAGCAGACAGAAAGGCATGCACATCTACAGTACAATTTCACATATGCAAACACATGCACACACACACTACTTGTCTCTTATCCACACTTTCTGTCCACACACACTCTCTCAAATCTCCCCAACGACTCACTAGAAGCTGGAGGAAGAGGAGGAGAGGAGGAAAGCCAGGAGGAGGGTGTTGTTGCCGGAGCCGGAGCCATTCCTCCAAGAGGACGTGGTGACCGTGACCCTCCCCCTGCCCCGCTCTCCACCCCAGATCCAGGCTTTGCCCCGGGCCGAGCACCGGACCCCATACCAGGGACGGACTCAGACCGGGGTCAAAGGTCAGCCCCGGGTCATGGTGGCTCGCTTGGCAGCACCCAGGATCCCCCGCCCTGTCCTCCCCGAGACCATTGACATATGCATGCACCCTCCCGTCTATAATCACCTCAATGATGAGGTGGGTGTAGAAGGGAGGGAGGGAGGAAAATTATACTGAAGTCTTAAAATTTCTTGAGTTTGTTTATCTAAATTCAAGGCCTCTTAAAATTCTTGAGTACTGTTAAATACCACCTTAAAGCTTTAAATTCAGTTTTAAGTGTCTTAAAGATGTTGCATTTTCTCAGGGCAGAGAAATGTCTTAGAGAGAAATCAAAAAGCCTAGTCACGCATATGTATACTCAGATAGGACTACTTTATTCTAACTGGCATTAAAAAGATCTTAAAAAGTCTTATGTTTAACTTAAACTGTAACACCTACTGGGACTCCTCCTGGGTGTGAGAATAACTTCATCACATGCTTTGATGTTTTAATGATCAACAGATTTCGCCATCCACAGTGAAATGGCTGGACCGTAACATTTCTGAAGGAGAGGAAATAAAGGAGGTGTACCTTGAGCTGTCCAAAACCATCTCACACCAATACCTCCAGTTTGACGAGGTGAGAAGCCTGCATGGACAGGTCGCTCATGTGGACAGGCGAAATGACATCTGGGGAGTGCGAGGTGAGTAATATAACACGGGTAAGAAATGAAGAAGGTGTTTTTGCACCGTCTGTGTGTGTAGGATCCACTTTTTGAGCCAGCGTTGACCGACTCCAAGACAAGATGTAGCATGAGGAACCAGGAGAAGCTTCTCAACCCTGAGCTGAAAGCACTCCACCCCTTGTCCCACAGGTATTCCGGTTTTAACAACCAAGCAGTCCTTTTTGCCTCCAGTATCACCACTTTGCTCATCCTTGTGTCTCTGTGTGTGTATATGTGTGTATGTGAGAAAAGGAAGAGGTGTGCGATCTCGACAGACCATAAGAAACCTGAGGACCAGAGCGCACATGCCTGCACTGCTGGGAAATCCAACCTCTCTTTTGAGGACTACCTCCAATACATTTCAAATCAGGTGTGTGTGTTTTCTCAGCACGTGCTTGTTTTGGTGTGTGCTGTGTGTGTTTCCTTTGGGATTTTTTGTAGTTGTGGGGGTGGGGATAATTTTGGTTATGGGAATATGCGGTTCCCAATGCTGATGATGATGCAGGATTCTACTTAGTCCATGTTAAACGGGTCTGATCTTGATCCAATATTGTGTGACTGGCTGG
The DNA here is from genome assembly GCF_046629955.1 of Centroberyx affinis. Classification (NCBI taxonomy): domain Eukaryota; kingdom Metazoa; phylum Chordata; class Actinopteri; order Beryciformes; family Berycidae; genus Centroberyx; species Centroberyx affinis. Next base: position 70,628 of record NW_027279120.1, read on the forward strand.
TGTACTGATTTTTCTGTGCATGCATGTGCGTGTGTTTAGGAAACAGACTACCTGAGCACCATCTTCCACCTTTACAATAGCAGTGATAGCGACAATGAAGAAGATGAGAAGATGAAGCAGCTCCAGCAGCGTCGGGAAGAGAAGTTAAAGTTTGTCACATATTTTCTCCATCGTCAGTCTCTCTTCTCCACCACAGCTAGTGTGCCGTAACAGACCTGCGACAAATACTTGTAATATTTATTTTTCTTTTGAAACCTTATGAGTACCAGATGGGTGGGGCTTGCCACACAATGTGTACCAGAAAGTTTCGACAATCCCAGAAAGTATTGAAAAGCCACTTTGGTATACTTTGATGTGACTGAAAACACATCCGATAGCTGAATTGTCCTGTTGCCATAAACTCCACCCATGTGGCACTCCAAGTAGGTTAAAAGAAACACCTAAGACTTAAACATAGTATGATCGCAGTTATGAGGTTTTTTAACACTGTAAATGTGTGTATGTATATGAATGTTACAGTAATTGTGTGTGTGTATACATGCATACTACAGACCATTTACACACGCTTCTCTGTGTGTGACTGCAGACGTCGGAGGGAGAAGATGGAGGCTCTGAAGAGGAAGAAGCAGGAGTATGTGACGGGAATGTGGAACGTCAACAGCGTCCTGCTCGGAGGACTGTGGAAGGATCCCACACTGGAGGGTAGAAACGCTGTAGAGCTGGAACAGATATGCTGTCAGTGGTGATCTAGCCATCTCTTGTACTGCAGAGGTCATTTGGTATGCCAAACATGGCTGGATTTTGATATTCTTGCCAGGTCAATATTATGCCAATTATGTTGTAGTCATTTTCTAGAAACAAGTGTCAATACAATATCATGAAACAAGTTCAAGTAAGGCACACCACTACAAGTGAAATGATCTCACCCCATTTTTTCACTTATGAGCATAAAATAAGGTTTTAGACTCAATGCTGGATCAGGTTGCAGTGTGTTTTATGTGTTTGTTTTTTTTTAGAGGAGGAAGAAAGCCCAGAAGAGGGAGTAACACCTGGTGACCAACAGGTGCAGTGTGTGTGCGTGTGTGTGTGTGTGTGTGTGTGTGTGACAGACCTGGGAGTGCGGTGACTGCAGAGGCTGTCTATGTGCCTGTGTGTGTCTGTGCTTGTCATTGTGTGTATGTTTGCTCACATGTTCGTACATTTCCATTTCCCATTTCCATTTTAGCCTGTTATCTTGATGCTCTTATCCACAGTGACGTACACTGAGTGCAACACTAGAATAAGCTTAAATTCCTAGATCGCCAACAGTACAGACAACCGACAGTAATGTCTCCCTCTGTGGCAGGTGGGGCAGAAGGGGAAGGACAGCAGCGGGCCTGTGGAGGGTGAGCAGATCCAGAGCAGGCTGGAGAGGATCTGGACCGTCCTCTGTCTGCCTGAGGCCCACAGAGTGGACATGGCCATCAAATACAGCTCCCACACATACAGAAACCAGCTGGAGGAGGTACAGTAGGCTGGTGGACGGATGCAAGGTGCACGGGAATACATCCAGTGCATGCTTCCCCAAGAACACTAACATGTTTCTAGTGCAGTGGAAATGTTCTGTTATGTCTGTGTGTGTTCTGTGAGACCACAATTTTTTTTTGTTTTCAATAAAAGTTCAGGTCAGTCAGACAGGGGTTTTCTACAGAGAATGTATTTTTCTCAAATGAATAAAACGAAGTGAAGGTTGCAGTATTGTGCAAATTTGACGCTGAATCTTCACAGCTGCAGATTTTCACCTCCCACAATCCTCTTTGCTTATTCAGATTCAAATAACTAGACATCTGTGCCACATAGCTGGGAACCTGGGAACAAATGGGAAGGGGAGAAGCATTTTAGTGGCTTAGGACAAATGGAGTTGAATGGTCATGACTGGAAAGATTAATTGTAACATTTCCAGTTGCGTCCACACACACACACACACACACACATACACATTCCCTCCAGGGAGCTACCAAGTACAACCACAATTTTACTGTTTGCTACCAAGCAGCTCCCCTGGAGTAGTTGGAGGTTCACTGCTTGCTCATAGACTGAGTTTCATTCACTTTCTCCACACACCTTCTGGCCAAAAGTCCAGCTCTCTTAACCTTTTCTTCGCCCCCTACTGCAGTCTTCAGGCTTATTTTTGGGGGTAAATTAGTCATAAATTGGATTTAAATTGGCATTGAAAAGGTTTTAGAAAATCTTAAATTTAACTTGAAGAAATCTGTAGTAACTAAGTGTGTGTGTGTGTGTGTGTGTGTGTGTGTGTGTGTGTAGGCCACAGCAGCCTGGGAGTGCGCTGCCTATCTGATCCAGCAGAGGGAAAGGCTGATGGCTCGTCTGGAGCTGTTTGAGACAGAAGCTTCTGACCCCAGCAGATTCTTTCAGCGTGGTACGCTCACGCTGCAGATGTGCACATGGAGCGTTGGCACTAGTAAAGTGGAAAAAACAAAATTTTTGGTTTCTGCTAGCCTGTCAGTGTCACTGTGTAGCAAGGCAAAATCAGAAGTCGTTTAGGACAGCTAGCATGGCCAGTAATTACACTTGTCTTTCTGAATGGCTGTTGACAATCTGACATTAATTATTATAAATATTTAGCAGTGACAGTGAAGTATGCTTTTCTCATCATTCCCAGGATACTGACAGGTTGACAAAAACAAAATCAATGTTTCATTCAGACAAACTAATGATCTAAGAATATAATGTATTTGTCTCTTAGGAACCAATGTTGAATGCCCTGCTCATCCATATGTATGTATCTGTCAGTCTGGAGACACATGATTATCACTATTTGACAGCTTTCGTCCTTTGCAGGGTTTTCATTTATTCTCATAGGCTGCAGAAAAGTTCACACTTCACTCCACTCCACTATTTAACATAACTCCCTACATATTCTTCTTGAAGAATTATGTCATAGTCTCTCTCTCTGGACTGTGGATCTTCCTTCTGTCTTTCATTTCGACCTTCTTCCTCTCTCTCCCTCCCTCCCTCCCTCCCTCATCCCATCTCTCCCCAGGCTACAAAGGCTCCTCCGCAGCCAGGATGGAGGAGTCGAGGAAGAGGAGTGAGCTGGACTCTCAGATCTCCTCTCTGGAGAAGAGGCTGTCCAAGATTATCAACGACATCGCACAGCGCTTCCATGACACAGTTTCATACAAAGTGAGTGGCCAGTCCCGTCGGCAACACTCTGCTGACCGTATGGATCCGCTCTGTTGAGCAGCCCATATGTTATCATAAGAATAGAAACATTTGTGTAACATGGACTTTGATTAGACATACATGAGGGGAAAAGACATGTGCTAACATGGATTGCTGCCTTAACGTTCTTATCTTTTAACAAAAAGAAGGTTGACTGAGACGTAACACAGCAGGGTGTCTGCTGGTCTCTAAAAGGTCTTAAATGCTTTAAGTCACAATGAAACAGCATTTGGAAAGTATCTTGCTTCCTTAATTTGATATAGTTCCTGTTGAAACAGGATATTGCTGCAGGACGTAACACAAGGAGAGATCATTCAAAGTGTAAACAAATGGGATATCAGTTAGGAAGGTAAAGGTTTTATTTGCTAAGGTGGGCAGAAAATCTATGATGGTTTTATTGGTTAGAATATGTATTTATATTCGATAGATTATGTATTTAGATTAGATAGATTAAAGATTTTCCAGGAAGTAAAAGTAATTTAGATACAAAAATACAACAAAATAAAATGTTGTAAACTTTTTGGTATTTATTATTAAGTAAAGGAAAATTGGCAAACAATGTGAAAAGTCATTTTTCCTTTTGTTGTGACTTTAAATGTTGCATTTGAGTCTTCAATACAGATTCAGAGGTCTTAATGATGTCACCTTTTCTAGTCTAGTCTCTTAAATTTTAAGTGAATTTGAATAAAAAAGGTCTTAAGGCTACAGATTTTCACACCTGAGGACTGGCCAATATAACCTCAGTCTTCTGTTGGCCACAGAGCAGCTCCACTGGAGCAGTCAAGCGTTATTTTGTCATCCAAACTACAGAGGGATCAATACACCAGTTTTCTTTACAGGGGTTGTGTTTCTCCTCACAGGGCAGGCCGTATGGGGACAAGATGCGTTGCGATCGGTCTGAAATGCTCTACTGGCTGCAGCAGGAGAGGCGGGTGCAGAATCTGGAGAAGACTGTGAAGGGGAGGGTGTCCCTCTCACCCAGACTGCCCCCTCTGCAGCCCCGCCACCGGGACGGCTCTCTGCCTTCACCCAGCCTGTGTACACAGCAACAGATCACCGCTCCTAATGAGCTTAATATATGCGGCATTTCCTTACAAGCTACCAGTAAATGACGGACACTGTATTGAACTGTGTACTTTATATGCTGATACATAATATCAAAGCAGCACTTCATAAAAGGGATTGTTTCTGTCTTTACAAGGAACAAATAGAGAGCTGCATTTTGAAATGAGTCACTTGCAAATTACATTTGCAAAAGCATTTGTAACACCTATCAGAACATGGCTGTTGGCATGAACATACCTCAGAAGGCACCATTAAAATGTACTTTTTAATGAAATATTGACCAATGCATTTCAGGGAGCTACTATTTTTCAAAATGGATGCACTTTGGCAAGCACTTCATTTATATTCTTTATGCTCTGCTGTCTGCCTCTAATCAGCATTGCTTTGCAGGTCAGACACCGAACAGGTTGTTTTCACTGTATTACAGATCTATTTGTGGCTACTTGTAAGTGCATTATCACTGCATCAGTACAGTGTGGAATAAACAACATGCTGACATCTCTAGCTGTCACTAGGCAGTATTGCTACCTTCACAAGCTGTAGGAAATATTGCAATTTCGAGGTGAGCGCACATGAACGACGCAATAAAGTGGAAATTTTCTGTGGTCCCCGAATTTGCCGATATGTGACGTTTATGGGGCGGAGAGCATGGGAGCTGTGTCAAGAATTTAGGGCAAAAGTGATGTACAGGACAACCTTTGGCTAAAAAAATGTAATTAATACATAATTTACATAAATAATGCGCAATTTCTTCTCTTTTTTTCTGCCGCTGCATCACAAAGTAGCTCTGTGCCGTTTGATTTCTGAAATAAAACAACCGCCACCAAAAAAAATACTCTTGTTACAGGGATAATTTTGTTATTAATTCCGACCAAAAGCGGTTGAATGTGCTGACACTTCATATTTACGAGCTGACGAGGAGTGTTGAAGGCAGCATCAGCTCCCTTTGCCCGGTTACAGTAAAGGGTGCATGAGCTCAACTTATCACGTGGTTAAAATCTTGCCACGCCATTGGCCGCTTCACACCGGGGAAGTTGTTTTTGTTGTGAATCAGGAAGCTACCTTCTTTCAAAATTGGGCGTGTAGTTTCATACAGCACAGGAAAATAAATTGTGCTTTATTCATTGAATTATTTTGACTTGGCTTTGAGTGACTTTATCTCACCGCCGTAAACAGCTCGATTAAGAACGTCCTCGTTAAAGAAAATAATATATTCGTAAGTATCTACCGTTGGTTGCTTTCTTTGTTTAATTTTCTTCTTAAAGTGAGTCAACTTGTCGAGACTAGTATTGACTTGAGGAAAGTGTGTCACTGCAGTAGGTGATAAGACAAAAGGTCGCGTTTATCGCTATACACTGTGTAAACAGAGTAAAGTTTAAGCTGAACATGCAGGATATTCACTTTCAACTCATTCATTCAGCGAACACGGGCGCTGTACAGCTGTCAAAAAGTAGCTTTGCTCATTTCTTGCTAGTAGCAGCTGTTTGGCTACACAGCAGTTTACAAATAGCATGGTGACTATTTCGAAATTTTGGCATTAGCTTGGACTGTTATTGCCATCTAGAAAGAATAAATAGATCAACCATTTATTAAATAGGTTAGTAGGCTAGCTGTAGTCATTGACTGTATTAGATTTATAAACTAAAAAAGTGTGGACGCTGCTGAATCTTACTGTGTTATTAGTTCGATGTCACATCTGTATTATGGTGCTTTGTTTCACCTTGCCCCGTTGTTTCACTTTGCCAAGGCTTCTTTGAAAAGCTTTCCTTTGATTTGACTCAAGCTTGGTGACTTTTAGAATCTCATCCTGACCATTACTTACCTGCATTCATCAAACATACTTGTATCTCTTCCAATCATTTGCAGGGCAACAGGATCCGCCTCCTGTCAATCATCACTAAACATCCCTTCTTCCTGCTTCTCCAGTGGCTGCATGATTGGTGGGTTGTGCTGCCATGGCGATGGAGGAAGGTGCACTGAGCTGTCTGCTGCGCTCTCGCACTGTGTTAGAGCAGGACATCAAGGCCTCCTACCTGATGGACCACATGATCAGTGACGGTGTGCTCACTGTGGACGAGGAGGAGAAGATCAGGAGCAAGGTGAGCCTCTGCAGCAGCTGGGAGGGTAAAGGGATTATGGAACCCAATTTATTTTTTCCCTTTTTTTCTTTTGAAGGGACAGGTAAGATGGGAGATAGAAAGGGGATGACATGCAGCAAAGTGAGCTGGAGTGGATTCACTCCCAGCAATATGTCCTGGCATTTTATCCCCAGGAGTTCAAGATGTCATGTATACAACACTCCTATTCATTTATTTTGAGAATTTCCTTCTCACCTGCTGCTCTGAAATTATTTGAGCATTTAGCTGGAACTGTTTTCCAGGGCGACTTATAATAAGTAAGCAGGTTTAGTTTCACTTCAACAGAATACTGTACATATTGGCTGTTGTGGGAAGTGAAACTGTAACCCTTAGGTTATAGGATGGTCTGTCTAACCACTAGGCCAATTTGTCTGTCTCCTCAACTCCCATCTCTTTACTTAGCTGTTCTCTGTCCTACCTGATCATTCAAGAATCACAGGAATATTTGTTTTATCTACTGTCTGGGCGCTGTGGCTCTGACCTTTGTACCCCTTACTTTTGGTTGCTTGTAACGTTGCTTATTCTTCTGTGTCAGCCATATGTAGAAAATGTCACACAGGGTTACCACTGGGCATGGAATTTGAGAAATTCTCTGGGGAAGGCAGGGAATATCAAGGAATTTTATAAGTGGGTCACTTCACAGGAATATACCAGAATTTTGTTTGCAATTTGTTTCACACATTCATTGCATGCGATGGAGGTTTTCAGCTGTTTTATACATTGTATGGCCACTTTTAAACAGCAAGAATATCTGTAGTAGAAACCAGACTGTTTATTCCTTTAGAACTTTTCTAAACTGAAAAGCCTTAGCACACCAGGAAGGACTACTATTTTAGCTCATGGTAGTACTCATTTATGCAAAGTCATGGAATTTCCAATCAGCAAACTTCAGCATGTAAAGTGAAAGTGAAGTCCTCACCTCATCACTGATGTCTCTCTCTCCAGTCCACCAGGAGGGATCAGGCTGTGGCCCTGCTGGAGCTGCTGCTGAGGAAGGACAACCGGGCTTACATCTCCTTCTACAACGCCCTGGTCAGGGAGAGCTACGGCGACTTGGCCAATCTGCTCCACAACAACCTGCCGCTCGTCTCCCCCGAGGCCCACAAGAGCTTCTCTGACGGGGGCACACCTTATGGTGAGGAGGGGGCGCCGTGGGTGTTTTGACCGGGAGTGAAAGCGAAGGTTTGGAAGGCAGTGTGTGTGGGAGTGAGTGAGCGTGGGAGAAAATGTTTTAATGTGCTGTGACTGCTGGCTGATGTAACAAGTTGGAACGGATTGGTTTTGTTGTTTTGCATGCCTGTGTGTGCTGTTTTTGTAAGACATGCATTATGCAGTGCATGACACTTAATGCAGACTCATGGGCTACCACATCAGCCAAACGGCTAATAAGAAAAAAAACTGTGACAGTCTAACATCTTAAAGCAGTAAAATTTTCTTATCAAGTGGACTCTGTGTAAATAACTTGGCTGCACTAATTTAGATTACTATGTATGACACTTTATGCATGGTGAAGATAAAACATAGAACTTATGAAGAAAACATTTTAGTATGAGAACAGGTTCAGAAAAACTTGAGTATAGAAATTTTTCTCCAATTAATGTTCCGCAGTGCTTAACCAGTAGTGGTACACTGTGACACACTTCCACACACACAGTCTGTGTATCTTAACAGTCTGATGATTGCTTTTAATCCTCCCCTCCTATCCCTCCCTCTCTCTGTCAATCCGTTTCCTGTTGGTCCCACAGTCCAGAGGGTGCTGAGCGAGGGCGGTGTGCCCCAGAGGCCTGTGGTGTTTGTCAGCAGACCGGAGCTGGTGAACCGGGTCAGGCAGAAACTCTACCGGCTCCAGAAAGAGTCCGGCTGGGTCACCGTTTTTGGCATGGCTGGCTCGGGCAAGTCTATCCTGGCTGCTGAGGCTGTCAGGGACCACGCACTCATTGAAGGTAAATAATGGGATATTTACCCGACAATCATTACAGATATAAAGGGATGGTACCATGCTCTCAGACTGACAGGGTTCCTAGACAGGTCTGTGGTCTGGAAAATTGTGGAAAGTGAATGTGATTATTTTCAGGTCTTAAAAATTTGGGGAATTGTACAACATGCCTGGAAAAGAATGGAAAATAAATGTGATAATATCCACGTCTAGAAAAGTTTTGGGAATCACATCAAGAAGTCAGGAAAACTAGGGAGAAAAAGCTGTTGTTCAATTACACATATGAATACATATTTAATGTCCTTTCACATAGTGTGATCTCTGTTGTTGGGAAAATGAATAAGTACAGAATTATATGCGCTAGACGACAGTTATATTGCCCAGTTACTATCATCATACATCATTTTGAAAACCGACCAAAATTTTTAAGCACAGTTGAAGAAATAATTTTGTTAAAAACAGATATAGAATACAACAGATATAGAATACACATATAAAAGGAAGAAAGATGGTACAAAAGATGGTGTTTACAGATTACACATTGAGTTTTATAGATCACCGATGGACTTCATTATCTTAGAAGATAGTGTTGCATTATCATAAATGATTGATACTTGTCCATATTGATCAGACTGAGCACTGTTTCTGATGCATGAGAGAGCAGTTTGAAACATGGTTGCCTAATGGTCAGCTCCCCCAAATCCACTGGTAGCTTCACTCCTCTGACCTCTGCCCTCCTCCTCCTTGACTCTATCTGCAGAGTGCTTTCCCGGAGGAGTCCACTGGCTGTCCATCGGCCAGCTGGACAAGCCAGATCTGCTGGTGAAGATCCAGTCGCTGTGTTTCCGTCTGGAGCAGAGTCAGGATCCCCAGTCCGTCCACCGGCCCCCCAGCTCCCTGGACGAGGTCAAGGAGCGCCTGCGCTTCCTCATGCTGCGCAGATATCCCAGGTGACTTAGCACATTCAGATTGATGTTTGAATTAGACTGAACATGATGTACTTTGTGCA